>NC_138163.1:135793124-135971432 GCF_964165515.1 Mesoplodon bidens
TCAAATGTTTTTCTGCAGCAATTGAGATTATTATGTATTCTTTTCCCTTATTGTTAATTTGACTATATTTATTGATTTTCATATACTGAACCACACTATAGTCCAGGTATAACTCCCACTTATTCACTGTGTATTATCATTTTAATATGCTGAATTCAATTTGTGAGTTTATTGTTGATGATTTTGTATCATGGTTTACAAGGGATACTTGTCTGTAGGTTTCTTATAGTGTCTTTCTCTAGCTGAAGTACCAGGGTAATGCTGGACTCAAATGAGGAGTGTTCCCTCCTCAACTTAAAAAAATTTTTTAGAATGATTGCTATGAAGATGTTATTTGAATGTTTGACAGAATTCATAAGTGACATCATCAGGTCCAGTGCTGTTCTTTGTTGTAAGATGTTTGATTACTGATGCATTCTCCTTACTAGTTTTATGGCTATTCATGAGTTAGTTCTGGTAGGGTTAATGTTTCTAGGTATTTATCTACTTCTACTTTACTTAACTTGGTGATGTATAATACTTCATACTATTTTCTTAGAATCTGACATATTTTGCCACCAGGTGTCACATCTCCAGTTTCATTTGATTTCAGCACTTTGAGTCTTCTCTTCATTATCATTTCATTTGTCAATTTTATTGATCTTTTCGAAGAGCAGTTTGGTTTCAGTTATTTCTCTATTTCTTCTCTCTTCTGTCTTTTATCTCAGTGCTAAACTTTATTATTTACTTCCTCTTGCTAACTGTGGGATGAGTATGTTCTTCTAGTACCTTAACTTGTCAAGTTAGGTTGCTGATTTAAGATCCTTTTCTTTTTTAATGTGTTTTAGAAACAAGGTCATTAGAGATCAATATCCTTGATGAATACTGATGCAAAAATCCTCACCAAAATACTGTACTACCAAATTGAATTCAACAGCACATTATGGATTATACACCACGAACAAGCAGGATTTTCAAATCAATCAATGTAATATACCACATTAACAGAATAAAGGGAAAAATACCAATGATCATCTCAAGTGATTGAGAAAAAGGATCAGACAAAACCAAACACCCTGTTATGATAAGAAATAAAAAAGCAAGAGAAGGAAACAACATAAAAAGCTATATATGAGGGCTTCCCTGGTGGCGCAGTGGTTGAGAGTCCGCCTGCCGATGCAGGGACACAGGTTCGTGCCCCAGTCCGGTAAGATCCCATATGCCACGGAGCGGCTGGGCCCATGAGCCATGGGCGCTGGGCCTGTGCGTCTGGAGCCTGTGCTCTGCAGCAGGAGAGGCCACAGCAGTGAGGGGCCCAAGTACCGCAAAAAAAAAAAAAAAAAAGCCGTATATGAAAAACCCACAACAAACATCATACTCAATACTGAAAGCTTTTCCTTTAAGATCTGGAATAAATTAAGGCTGATCACTTCCACCACTTCTATTTAACACAGAACTATAACTCTGAGTCAGAGCATTTAGGTAAGAAAATTAATTAATTAATTAATTTTAAAAGGCATCCCAATCAAAAAATGATGATAAATTATGTCTGTTGGAGATGATATAATCTTGTATGTAGAAAACGCTAAAGCTTCCACAATATAATTTTAAAAGTGTTAGGACTAATTAACAATTTCACTGGAGTTGCAAGATACAAATGATTTTATATCTTAAAAATCACCTTAAAAATCAGTTCACTAACAATGAACCACCCAAAAAGGAAATTAAGAAAACTTAAGAATAAAATCAACCAAAGAGGAAAGATTTCATATACCCTGAAAAACTACAACATTTTTGAAGGAAACTGAAGACATACGTCAAACCCCGATTCAAGACAAACTACAAACCTACAGTAATCGAAGTAGTATAGTTCTGACATAAAGACACACATGTGGACTAAAGGAATACAAGAGAAAGCTCAGAAATAATCCTCAATCGTATGGTCAAATGATCTTCAACAAGAGTACTAAGAACATTCAATGTGAAAAGAATAATCTTTTCAACAGATGTTGCTGGGAAAACTGAATATCCACTGAATATTTACATATAAAAAAGAATGTAAAATACCACATGCAAAAATTAACTCAAAAGAATTAAATATCTAAAACCCCAAACTATAAAACTCCTAGAAAAAAACACAGGAGAAAATATTCATGATATTAAATGTGGCAAAATTTTCTTGACAAAAACACCAAAATCACAGGCAACAAACAATAGGTAAACTGATCTCAAACTCAAAAAATTCTGTACATCAAGGGACACAATCAACAATGTGAAAGGCAGAATTGAACAAATCAACCTGTAGAACTGAACAAAAAAAAGTAAAAATCATATGTGATGTGGGGGCAATACCCAGAATATTCAAGAATTCTTATAACTCAACAATAACAAAATCAAATAACCTGATTGAAAAATGGGCAGAGGACTCAAACATTCTCCAAAGATGATGTACAAATGAATAGTGAGCATATGAAAAGATACTCAGCATCACTAATCATCCAAGAAATGTAAATCAAACCTCGATGAGATATTGGCCCACACCCATTAGAATGGCTACCACCAAAAACTCAGAAAACAAACAAAAGAATAAGGGTTAATGAGGATGTGGAGAAACTGGAACTCTTGTACACTACTGCTAGGTATGTAAAATGGTGCAACCATCATGGGAAATAAACATGGTAGTATCTCGAAAAATAAAAAAATAGAATTACCATATGACCCAGCAATCCCACTTTTGTGTATATATGCAGAAGAACTGAAGGCAGAGTCTCATACAGATATTTGCAAAAATGTGTTCACTGCATCATTACTCCTGATCACCAAGAGGTGTAACCAATTACCAAAGTACCCACTGACAGATGAATGGATTAATACAATATGGTATTCACACACAGTGGAATACTATTCAGCCTTAGAAAGAGTAAATTCTGACCCACGTGACAACGTGGATAAACCTTGAGGATGTTATGTTAATGAAATAAGCCAGTCACTAAAGAACAAATGACTTATGATTCCACTAATATAAGGTATGTAATCAAATTCATAGAGACAAAAAGTAGAAGGGTAATTGCCAGGAGCTAGGAGAAAGGGGAAATGGTTATTGTTTAATGGTATCGTTTCAGTTTTACAAGATGAATAAAGTTCTGGAGATGAATGGTGGTGGCTGCATAACAATGTGAATGAATGTTCTTAATATCACTAAATGGTATAGCTGAAAACAGGAAAGTGCTAAATTTTCTTATGTATGTTTTAATACAATTTAAATAACATACATATAATCTGGACTTAGTAGATTCAAACAGTATAACAGAAAAGCTCAACCTATACTTAGCCTTCATGAAGCTAACTAAACCTCACTGCTCTTGCAAACCATTCTAAGACAGTAAACATTAATAACAACTATCTTAAACTACTTACAAAGTATTTTGCAATTAATGTTATAAAAACATACATAAAACACTGAGTTAAATATTTAAATGCATATAATAAATTGTTTATTCTGTACTATAATTCAGTAAGAATTTTTAAGTCCTATGTAAAATAATAAGGTAAAGTATAAAAATACTTATTTCTAAATTAACACATTTAAATCTTAATACAAATATTTAAAATTAAAACTTGAATTGCTACAGTGCATTCAGTAAGGCTGAAGGCATATCTTTAATGTACTGGTAGTCTGGAGGAGTATCTTAAACAAAACAGCGATTCCTAATTATTTTCTCCCCGTCATGCATGATGAGGCTCATATGCTATCTATGGGCTTATTAACATATGTCTACGATCATACAGATGCAATGCTAAAATGCAAGCCTTTACAAAGCGTAGTTTATATAGAACAATGCATACAAACAATAGTTTCTCAAAATGGTTATAAAACTACCTGCTAATAATGGACAATCAACTACCTAATAAGTGATCTTACAAGAGTTCTCCCTCTCTCATAAGAAAACAAAATTTGAGTGAGAATCCTATTTTCAGGAGAATAAACCTAAATATTTATTTAAAAGTAAATTTTTTTCCTTCTTCATGTTCCTTTAAATTTTGTTCCACATGTTATTTCTAGGACCTTTGCACCAGCAATTTGTCTGGTTAATTCTGTACTCATTCTTCAACCTTCAACTCAAATATGGCCTTTCTGAAGTATCCCTGACAGGTCTCATCAATCCCCCTGCACAGCCTCCTGCACTTTCCTTTTTTTGGAATCTATGTGAACATCTCTCTGTAAGACAGTAAAACATAAACTCCATAATGACAACAGCCTTATTAGAGTTTTGCTCATGATGAATCCCAAGAAGCCTGTAAGATATGTCAAGTGTTCCAGCAATCTAGCAACCACTGGCAGAATTTGAGTAAACAAATGCCAAGGACTCCTAATTATTATATGTCCTTTGCAACTGTTTCCACAAACTGATGTTAAGAAATTCCTCACCCCAAATCCAGAATCTTATTCTCATATATTGATTAAAAACTATCTCTGGATCACTCTCACTAATTTATTCCATGAGGATCTAGAGGTATGGTGATCTGTAATGGCTACCAAAATAGAATATTAAATCATTGTTACCCTTATTTAGTCTATTTACAGAAAAAAACAAATCTTTTAGTCCTCATACCCAGAATATAAAAATCATAGCCTTATTCCCCTTATTGAAAAACTTTCACACACTGCTGGTGAGAACACAAAATGGTAGTCCATCACTTTGAAAGACAATTTAGCAGTTTCTTACAAACTAAAAATAGGTTTACCATACAAACCAGCAATCATACACCTAGATATTTACCCAAACGAAAACATATGTCCAGGGCTTCCATGGTGGCGCAGTGGTTAAGAATCCACTTGCCAATGCAGGGGACACGGGTTCAAGCCCTGGTGCAGGAAGATCCCACATGCCACGGAGCAACTAAGCCCATGCGCCACAACTACTGAGCCCGTGCGCCACAACTGCTGACGCCTGCGTGCCTAGACCCTGTGCTCTGCCACAAGAGAAACCAGCACAATGAGAAGCCCATGCAATGCAACGGAGAGTAGCCCTGGCTCACTGGTAGTAGAGAAAGCCCACATGCAGCAACGAAGACCCAACACAGCCATAAATAAATAAATTTATTTTTAAAAAACACCAGGGACTTCCCTGGTGGCAAAACGGTTAAGAATCCACCTGCCAATGCAGGGGACACAGGTTCAAGCCCTGCTCCGGGAAGATCCCATATGCTGCAGAGCAACTTAAGCCCATACCCACAACTACTGAGACTGCGTGCCACAAATACTGAAGCCCACGCACCTAGAGCCCATGCTCCGCAACAAGAGAAGCCACCGCAATGAGAAGCCCGCTCACCACAACAAAGAGTAGCTAGCTCTCTGCTCACTGCAAATAGAGAAAGCCCATGCGCAACAATGAAGACCCAATGCAGCCAAATGTAAATAAATTTATTTTTTTTTAAAAGCAAAAAACTTATGTCCAAACCTGGGCAAAACCTGCGCACAAAAGTTTCTAGCAGCTCTATTCACATTTGCCAAAAATTGGAAGCAACCAAGGTGGGTAAACAAAATCAACAACAAAAATACTGTTACATTCAAATAATAAGTATTATTCATAGACAAAAGAAATGACATCATGCAACAACAACAAAAAAAAAAACAGAGAAGTCTCAAATTCATACTGTTGTAAAGTGGTTTCTTTATAACCAGTCTGAAAAGCCTACATACTGTATGATTCCAAGTACGTAACATTCTGGAAAAGGCAATACTATAGAGACAGCAGAAACTTTAGTGGCTGCCAAGTATTCAGGGAGTGGGAAGAAGAGATGAATGGGTAGAGCACAGGGCATTTTAGGGACCTGGAACTTTTCCCTATAATAATGAATGCATGACATTATATATTTGTCCTAACCCACAGAATTGCACAATATAAAGAATGAACCCTAACATAAAACTATGGCCTTTAGTTAACACTAACGTATCAATACAAACTTATCAGTCATAACAAATACATCATACTGAAGCAAGAAGTGAACAACAGAGAAAAGGGGACGGATAGGAACTCTCTATTTTCTGTGTAGTCTTCCTGCAAACCTAAAACTCCTCTAAAAAATAGCCTATGAAAAATTTTTCCACTTGGAAAAGTTACCTTTCACAAAAATATTTGTTACCATGTAATTGGTTTTCAAATGAAATACTGAAGAATTTTTAATCTGTAATTTAAATTTACAACATGGTAAATATCAAGAGATAACACACAGAAACTAATACTTCATGAGATTCTCAAAACTTTTTATGGTTAATGGGCCTTGAAACCAAAAAAAATTGAGAACTGCTACCCTGTTAAGAAGTCCAACATACAAAATAAGCTCCTTTTGCTAATTATCTTACTGTGATAAAAAACAAAGAACATGCAATTTTACCTGCAATTGTCTACATCAACTTTAATCATTGCACATCTCTACTCTCCATGTGAGAAAAAACTAAAATTCCTCTTAATATTACTTTCCCTAGCAAGGTACAATAATTTTTTAGCAGTGTTAGTATTCTTAAAGCTTAACAAAGGTATTCTTAACAAGGCACCTAACACTTGCCCCAAAAGACTGAAGCAGCACTACAGAGCGATCCACATGGCAAGGAACTGATGCCTCCTGTCAACAGTCAGTCTTCTGAATAAGTCATCACAGATGTGAATACTCCAGTCTCAGTCAAGCCTTCAGATAGAAGACTGCTACCCACAGCTGGCACCCTGAGTAAAATCTCTAGAGAGACCCTGACCCAGAACCATCAATGGAATTAAATGAACAAATACAACTAAAGAATTACAGTAAGATAAGATAGCAAATACTGAGTCTAAGTTTCTCTCTGTCTTTTTTTCTTTTTTGGCCACACCCAACAGCATGTGGGATCTTAGTTCCCAGACCAGGGATGGAACACATGACCCCAGCAGTGGAATCACGAAGGCTTAACCACTGGACCAGCAGGGAAGTGCCCAAGTCTTTCATTTTAAGGTTAAATAACTCACAAGTTGGTTGAAGTCACCCAAATCATGAAAACCAAAAGTATTTTTCGACACTGCTGACTGTCTAATAAGAAGGTAAAATCACAAGCAGCGGATTAAAGCTCCACAACAATCACCTTGATGTACCCTGCATCTGTGGAATACATGAATAGACAACGAATCATCCCAAACTGAGGAGCCAGGAGTCAATACTGTGCCTCTGACGTGGGAGAGCCAACTTCAGGACACTGGTCCACAAGAGACCTCCCAGCTCCACATAATATCAAACGGCAAAAATCTTCCAGAGATCTCCATCTCAACACCAGCACCCAGCTTCACTCAACGACCAGCAAGCTACAGTGCTGGTCACCCTATGCCAAACAACTAGCAAGACAGGAACACAACGCCACCCATTAGCAGAGAGGCAGCCTAAAATCATAAAAAGTCCACAGACACCCCAAAACACACCACCAGACATGGACCTGCCTAACAGAAAGACAAGATCCAGCTTCATCCACCAAAACACAGGCACTAGTCCCCTCCACCAGGAAGCCTACACAACCCACTGAACCAACCTTAGCCATTGGGGACAGACACCAAAAACAACGGGAACTACGAACCTGCAGCCTGCAAAAGGGAGACCCGAAACACAGTAAGATAAGCAAAATGAGAAGACAGAAAAACACACAGCAGGAGAAGGAGCGAGATAAAAACCCACCAGACCTAACAAATGAAGAGGAAATAGGCAGTCTACCTGAAAAAGGATTCAGAATAATGATAGTGACGATGATCCAAAATCTTGGAAATAGAATAGACAAAATGCAAGAAACAGCTAACACGGACCTAGAAGAACTAAAGATGAATCAAGCAACGATTAAAAACACAATAGGGCTTCCCTGGTGGCTCAGTGGTTGAGAGTCCGCCTGCCGATGCAGGGGACACGGGTTCGTGCCCCGGTCTGGGAAGATACCACATGCCATGGAGCAGCTGGGCCCGTGAGCCATGGCCGCTGAGCCTGCGAATATGGAGCCTGTGCTCCGGAACGGGAGAGGCCACAACAGTTAGAGGCCCGTGTACCGCAAAAAAAAAAAAAAAAAAAAAAAAAAAAAAACACACAATAAATGAAATGAAAAGTACTCTAGATGGGATCAATAGCAGAATAACTGAGGCAGAAGAATGGATAAGTGACGTGGAAGATAAAATAGTGGAAATAAGTACTGCAGAGCAGAAGAAAGAAAAAAAGAATGAAAAGAACTGAAGACAGTCTCAGAGACCTCTGGGACAACATTAAACGCACCAACATTCGAATTATAGGGATTCCAGAAGAAGAAGAGAAAAAGAAAGGGACTGAGAAAATATTTGCAGAGATTGTAGTTGAAAACTTAATAAGAGATTATAGTTGAAATATGGGGAAAGGAAATAGTCAAGTCCAGGAGGCACAGAGAGTCCCATACAGGATAAATCCAAGGAGAAATACGCCAAGACACATATTAATCACATTGTCAAAAATTAAACACAAAGAAAACATATTAAAAGCAGCAAGGGAAAAACAACAAATAACACACAAGGGAATACCCATAAGGTTAACAGCTGATCTTTCAACAGAAACTCTGCAAGCCAGAAGGGACTGGCAGGACATATTTAAAGTGATGAAGGAGAAAAACCTGCAACCAAGATTACTCTACCCAGCAAGGATCTCATTCAGATTTGATGGAGAAATTAAAATGTTTACAGACAAGCAAAAGCTGGAAGAGTTCAGCACCACCAAACCAGCTTTAAACCAAATGCTAAAGGAACTTCTCTAGGCAAGAAACACAACAGAAGGAAAAGATCTACAATAACGAACCCAAAACAGTTAAGAAAATGGGAATAGGAACATACATATCGATAATTACCTTAAATGTAAATGGACTAAATGCTCCCACCAAAAGACACAGACTGGCTGAATGGATACAAAATCAAGACCCATATATATGCTGTCTACAAGAGACCCACTTCAGACCTAGAGACACATACAGACTGAAAGTAAGGGGATGGAAAAAGATATTCCAGGCAAATGGAAACCAAAAGAAAGCTGGAGTAGCAATCCTCATATCAGACAAAATAGACTTTAAAATAAAGACTACTAGAAGAGACAAAGAAGGACACTACATAATGATCAAGGGATCGATCCAAGAAGAAGATATAACAATTGTAAATATTTATGCCCCGAACATAGGAACACCTCAATACATAAGGCAAATACTAACAGCCATAAAAGGGGAAATCGACAGTAACACACTCATAGTAGGGGACTTTAACACCCCACTTTCACCAATGGACAAATCATCCAAAATGAAAATAAATAAGGAAACACAAGCTTTAAATGATACATTAAACAAGATGGACTTAATTGATATTTAGAGGACATTCCATCCAAAAACAACAGAATACACATTTTTCTCAAGTGCTCATGGAACATTCTCCAGGATAGATCATATCTTGGGTCACAAATCAAGCCTTGGTAAATTTAAGAAAATTGAAATTGTATCAAGTATCTTTTCCGACCACAATGCTATAAGACTAGATATCAATTACAGGAAAAGATCTGAAAAAATACAAACACATGGAGGCTAAACAATACACTACTTAATAACGAAGTGATCACTGAAGAAATCAAAGAGGAAATTAAAAAATACCTAGAAACAAATGACAATGGAGACATGACGACCCAAAACCTATGGGATGCAGCAAAAGCAGCTCTAAGAGGGAAGTTTATAGCAATACAATCCCACCTTAAGAAACAGGAAACATCTCGAATAAACAACCTGACCCTGCACCTAAAGCAATTAGAGAAAGAAGAACAAAAACACCCCAAAGTTAGCAAAGGAAAGAAATCATAAAAATCAGATCAGAAATAAATGAAAACGAAATGAAGGAAACGACAGCAAAGATCAATAAAACTAAAAGCTGGTTCTTTGAGAAGATAAACAAAATTGATAAACCATTAGCCACACTCAAGAAAAAAAGGGAGAAGACTGAAATCAATAGAATTAGAAATGAAAAAGGAGAAGTAACAACTGACACTGCAGAAATACAAAAGATCAGGAGAGATTACTACAAGCAACTCTATGAAAATAAAATGGACAACCTGGAAGAAATCGACAAATTCTTAGAAATGCACAATCTGCCAAGACTGAATCAGGAAGAAATAGAAAATATGAACAGACCAATCACAAGCACTGAAATTGAAACTGTGATTAAAAATCTTCCAACAGGGCTTCCCTGGTGGCGCAGTGGTTGAGAGTCCGCCTGCCGAGGCAGGGGACACGGGGGGTTCGTGCCCGGGTCCGGGAAGATCCCACATGCCGTGGAGCAGCTGTGCCCGTGAGCCGTGGCTGCTGAGCCTGTGCGTCCGGAGCCTGTGCTCCACAACGGGAAAGACCACAACGGTGAGAGGCCCACGTACCGCAAAAAAAAAAAAAAGAGGATACAGCTGCCTACTGGCAGAATAACAATTTTCAAAGCACTTCAGGTCTCCCCTTTCCCTAAAAGGAACTGCACATCATGATCACCCATTAAGTTTCGCTTTTTTCCCCCTTAGTTATCTAGGTTCCACCCTGGAACTATTCAGTTAGAAGCCCCTAGAATCTATCCTAGGAGCTAATTAAAATTTTCAATAAGCTCCATAGGTATTCTGAGCTGAGGTAGAAAATTATAATTATACAATGACTCTGAAAACAGAGTAAGAAAAAGGATTTATGTCAAATACGTGCATAATGCATGTGTACGTTTGGTAAAACACAGGACTAGCAAACACGTATTTAAAGAATAAACTTAAAGGCTTCCCTGGTGGCACAGTGGTTGAGAATCCGCCTGCCGATGCAGGTGACACGGGTTCGTGCCCCAGTCCGGGAAGATCCCACATGCCGCGGACCGGCTGGGCCCGTGAGCCATGGCCACTGAGCCTGCGCGTCCGGAGCCTGTGCTCCGCAACAGGAGAGGCTACAACAGTGAGAGGCCCGCGTACAGCAAAAACAATACAAAAAAGATCCAAGAATAAACTTAGATATGATTTTGCATCAATCTACAATATTTTTTCACATCTTCCTTAAATGTATACAATAATGATCACTTTATAAAAATAAAGTAAAATAAAAATAAGTAAATTCAAACCCCAATAGACAGAAAATGCTGTAAGTTTCATACAGTCTCTTTTTCTTCTTTTAGAACACTAAGATATAAATAGACCTTGGTTATTACAGTCATCCCATTTTCCGGATTATTTACGAAACAGATATATTAAGAGTCTTGTGTCACACCATGAACCCGAAACAGATGCCACACTAGTTAAAGCCTTTCTCTCTTCCTCCCTGAATAGGGAATTTAGTCCACTGGTCTAAAGAAAAAGAAAAGCTGAAAACAAAACAAAAAAATCTATTATTTCTATTTCAATAATTTCCCAAGCACTGAAAACTCACTGTCTGTCACACACACATACTAACTTAATTCTGCACAGCATCTATAGAAAACAAACCAATTTTAAACACAACATAAAACTTCAAACTCTTATATTGAAGGAACAGAACTGCACAACAAACCAGTCTTTTATAGATGACTTCAGTGAATGACAGGAAGACAAATGCCTCAATTTTTTTATCTCTTACAAATAGTATGTTATTCAAACATCTTTAGGAATAAACACACCAATTTAAATATTCTAAATATGCTGGGAATAAAAGGCAAAAGTAATATGCTGGGAGAACTTTATTCAATACACATCTCTGTGGCTACTCCTCAGTCATGAAATGTTTTAATAATCTTTAAAACAATATTACAAATGAAATATTTTAATCAAACCTAAGTCTACTCTGATACATTAAGTTTCAATGTTTAAAAATGAAAAAGAATATAAACCAGTGATTTATTATAGAATATTACGACAATAATTGGTACAATGGTTGGAATCACCATAGCTGAGCCTAAAACTCAAAAGACAAATTCGCTATTAATTAAAAACTATCAAAACAGTCATGGTTTTATTTATTCATCTACAAGATTACAGCTGCATGCTTATAAACAATTGACAAGTGATTACTGCCCACAGTAATTACTGCCTACTCTTAAAAGATCACTCTAAGGACTTCATGTTAGACAAATTAGATAAGTGCGTAGAGTTGGGGGGGTAGGGGGGTTGGGGGAGTATAACAAATAATTATCAGCATTATTTTAAAAGCTGCACAAGTGATTTTAATGCACTATCAGGGTTGAGCAAAAACTCTGCATTAACCCTTTCCCAAATACTAATATCAGACCTTCTGTTCAAGTTAAGACTAATAATAATGAATACTTATTATTAAAAGAACAAAATGGAAGTTAAAATTTTCTTTCTTTTTTTTTTTTTTTTTTTTTCGGTACGCGAGCCTCTCACTGTTGTGGCCTCTCCCGTTGCGGAGCCTGTGCTCCGGACGCGCAGGCCCAGAGGCCACGGCTCACGGGCCCAGCCGCTCCGCGGCATGTGGGATCTTCCTGGACCGGGGCATGAACCCGTGTCCCCTGCATCGGCAGGCGGACTCTCAGCCACTGCGCCACCAGGGAAGCCCTAAAAATTTATTTCTTGAGTGCTGAAATAAGGAAAAATACATCAAGATTCAGGAAATGTAAGGTCAAAGTAAAAATGCAATGACATTTAACATAAAAGTGGTATTCTCACAATGGTTGCCCAACAATGTAACTGTACTTAACATCACTGAACTACACCCTTAAAAACAGTTAAGACAGCAAATTTTATGTGTATTTTACCACAATTTAAAACAAAATTTAATTGTCACTGTCATTTAGAATATAAATTAATTTACCATTGCTAGTGTGAGGATACACCAGACAGATCAACAGCACAGAACTGACAGTCCAGAAATAAGCCCTTACTTATAAGACCTTTGAATATGTCAAATAATTGTCAACAAGGGTGCCAAGACTATTCAAGGGAGAAAAAAAAGTCTTTTGAACAACCTGTACTAAAACAACTGGATATCCACATGAAAGATGAATTTGGATTCCTAACTTACACAGTCCACAAAAGTTAACCCCAAACGGATTACAGACTAAGTACTTTAAATATAAAATCCTTAAGGAAAGAAATTTGACTGAGTCTTTATGACCTTCAGTTAAGCAAACATTTCTTGGCTAGACTGAAAAGTGATAAAAAGAAAAACATTAAGGGACCTCCCTGGTGGCGTAGTGGTTAAGAATTCTCCTGCCAATGCAGGGGACACAGGTTCAATCCCTGCTCCTGGAAGATCCCGGAGCAACTAAGCCCGCAAGCCACAACTACTGAGCCCACGTGCTGCAACTACTAAAGCCTGTGTGCCTAGAGCCCGTGTTCCACAACGAGAAGCCCCCGCAATGAGAAGCCCATGTGGCACAATGAGGAGTAGCCCCCATGTGGCGCAATGAGGAGTAGCCCCCACTCACCACAACTATTGAAAGCCCGCGCACAGCAACGAAGACCCAACACAGCGATTAATTAATTTTAAAAGAAAGAAAAACAATAAACTGAACTTCATCAAAATTTGAAACTACTCACTTCAAAACATACCATACAGAAAGTGAAAAGAGAAAACACAGATTAGGAGAAATATTGCAAGTCATGTATCACAGAAAAGATAAAACCTAAACAAATAACAATTTTTAAAAAACTAATTTAAAATATGAGCAGATGGGCCTCCCTGGTGGCGCAGTGGTTGAGAGTCCGCCTGCCGATGCAGGGGATACGGGTTCGTGCCCCGGTCTGGGAGGATCCCATATGCCGCGAAGCGGCTGGGCCCGTGAGCCATGGCCTCTGGGCCTGCGCGTCCGGAGCCTGTGCTCCGCAACGGGAGAGGCCACAACAGTGAGAGGCCCGCATACCGCAAAAAGAAAAAAAAATAAAAATAAAAATAAAAAATAAAATAAAATATGAGCAGAGTCTAGACAGACATTTCTCCAAAGATTTGCTAACAGCTGATAAGTACATGAGAATATGTTCAATATAATTAGTTACTAGGTCAGTTCAAATTAACCACAATAAGATACCACAACACACTCACTAGAATGGATATAACCAGAAAGTCAAAATGTACTCAAAATGAACTGGAAACCTCATAAACTCCTGCTAGAAAGTAAGACGGAGGCAACCTCTTTGGAAACAATTGCGCAGTTTAAGTTAAACATAAATTTACAATACAATAACTTTGGTCCCAGCTATCTACCCAACATAAAAATGTATTGTTCACACACCAAGACTTGAAAATTAGTGTTTGTAACATCTTTACTTGAAGTCCATAGCACACAGATGCATATTACAATATGAATAAACCTCAAAAACATTATCTAAGTGAAATAAGTCTGATACAAAGACTACATATTCTATGATTCCATTTATCTGAAACATCCATGATAGGCAATTCTAGAGATAAGAAGTAGATTAGAAATTGCCTAGGACTAGAAACAAAAGGTGGGGGGGCGGGGGGAGTGGGATCTGAGGATCTGGATGTCTGCAGGTGAAAGGTAGTAACCAGAGTGATGGAAATACTCAAAAATTGGATTGGTTTGTTGTTTTTACAGCACTATAAATTTATACCTAATTGTATATGTTAAAGAAGTAAATTTTATGGAATGTAAATTGCCTAATTGTATATGTTAAAGAAGTAAATTTTATGGTATGTAAAATATATACCTCACTAAAGCTGTTAAAAAATTAACTTACATGATGACCAAAAGACTCAATTGTCATTCCAATTTGTAAGGACAAATCCTTTAACACACACACAACAAAAAAAGAAATGTGGTGTCCACATTAAAATGCTGAAACAAATGTGAAAATATTAAAAAGCTTAAAGTGTGCATTTGTCTAGCTAGACAATAATTGAACGTTGAAATTTCATTACAAATATCCAATTTCAGAGTAAGCTGCATTAGAAATACTTCATCAAACAAAAATTATCCATGAAAAGTACTTTATCTTACTGGAATCTGAAAATGCATTTCAAAATCATAGAAGTAAAAAACCCATCTCTACCCACTAGTATGGTTTAAAGTAAAACCTAGTCTTAAAAATTACTTGAGAACTTAGATTGTCAAATGTAATGTTTTGCTGTTATGCTGTCAGTACAGAAATTTTCTCCAACTTCAGAAGAAACATTAGATATTATTAGGGCCGAGCAAGAAGAAGTGTAACAATAATTAAAATATCAAGATGATAGGTTAAACTTTTGTGTTAAAATTGTAAGGGAAAAGGGTAAGAAGGAAAAAGTTATAATTTTAAAAATTTATCTTTAAATTTATGAAATACAACACATTCTCAGGTGCACTTTGAATCAATAATTGCAAATGGTTCCTAAATACTGGGACAATGAAGTTTAATACATTTAAACTAAACCTACATGGTTTAATTATCGAATTAGTAGAGCAAGGAAAATTTGTCTTTAAGTTTAGGATAGGCACCAAGACTTCTTGTCAACTAATGCTTACTCAGGACATAATCTCTAATGATAAGACCCAATAAAAGATCTTTCCTAAGCAGAGCATACCAAATTGTTTTCTAACACCGAGAGTATGTATACGAAGTGTTATACGCTTTCTCAGGATGAACGTGTTTACTGGTTAAGTAAAAGTTACAAAATATATCATTTTCAAAATACAGCATGACTAAGCCACATTTAAAACTCGCTGAATTAAGTTTAAAAAACTCATAAACACCTGTAGCAGAAACTGCACAGTGGCATATTCAGTAACATTTTAACAGAATTCCATAAAATAACTGAAATATCTGCTCCGCAACTGTAAATTAATATTTCATAAAAACGAAAAGTATCTTATATATCCGAAACATAATGGCTGACATTAACAAAAATGAAGTTTTACTACTAAGAAACGGAATGAAGCTACTATTTTTATAGCAACACAAAAAAACAAAAAAGTAAAACCTAGTTTGGAACAGTTCTTCATTGAAACATCTTTCACCCTCCTCGGCCCTCACCACTTTGGTGTGCTATCCGAGGCTATCTCGGAATATGGACAAACGTCAAGATCTAATAGCCAAGCGTAGCTGGAACCTAGCTCTACTCCGAATCACTCGGTCTCAGTGATGGCGTTTGGTGGCAAGCGCGAGAGGGAATACATCAAGGGTCCTCTGAGGATTGTATCTCAAGGGCCTTTTAGCCTCCAGCCACAGATAAAAGCGTGCCGGAGAAGAGAGGGAGGGACAGAGACGTCAGCCATTTTCCCTTACACTTCAAAACACGGACATGTTCCTAGAGCTGAAGATCCGCACCCTTTAGAACGGTGTCTAGCCCAGTTAGAGCGGACAACAGGGGGCCTAAAAACCTCCAGGCCAGGCAAGGAGAAGGGAAGAAATACTGAACAGATCCATTTGTTGACCCCGGGGAGGTGCGAGTGGCGTGGCCACTCACTGCATAACGCAGATGCTTTTACCCCAAAACCAGACAACGTGATAGCTGACGGAGACGCAAATCTCATCCCAAATACGGAAAAAAACTGCAGATGCCGGGTTCCGGACCGCAGCGTGAGGAAAAAGCCACTGTTCCCACTCCGTCCTCCTCCACATTCTGTGGCCCTCTTACCTCCCTTTTTCTCGCGCCGGCGTGTCTCTGAGCTTAGAGGCGCTCCAACTGGTGAGATTCTCCTGTTTCACGTCCTTAGTCCTCCCGCAGCGGGGGCTTCACCTTCTTGGGCCTGGTCTCTAAGCTGCGACGGAGTCCTAGGTGCCGACACCAACACCAAAATGAGGGGCTAAGGCGGCCGTCTCCCGTAAGGGAGAGGCGGCACGGGGCTCAAGCTCCTGTAAGGCCTGGTGAGGCTGGAAGTAGGTGAGCTCAATAGATCCCCTAAAGGGCGGGGTACGGCGACGTTTGAGCTCAAGCCGTCGGCCGGCCTCGTCGTCCTCAATATGGCGGATCCGGCAAACTGAAAAAAAAAAAAAAAACTACCGGGCCAGTGGCAACCTCAGCGGCGCAGATTTCCACCAGCCTCAGCGCCACCCGGAGCCTGGAGGACCAATCCCCCGCAACGCTCTGCCGCCAAGTCCCGCCTCTCGGCCTCTCCCCCTACTCCTGCGCAGTCCCTTGCCGGTCAACCGTTTCTCTTTTTTCTTCTCTTTCCCCTCCCCCATGGCCTCACTCAGACGGAACTGGAAAGAAGTTCCAACCCAAAGCTGGAAGCAAATCAGTCTGGCTGAGGCACCTTGGTCCTGCACCGCTGGGAAAGGGGTGGGGACCACACGATACACACACCACGTAACTGTTGGAGCAGTAACTGTTGCGCATGCCCTTCCACGGCCTGTAATGGGTCTCATTCCTCTAACCCGTTTCGGTTCTGGAGCTCTTTAGGGGAACAGCTGGACTGAGAACGGGCCAGAATAAAAAAGTACGGTATTAAGACTGGGACTCCCGAGGAGTAACTAATTCAAAGAAGGTATTAAACACAGATTAATCGCGTGTGGTGACCCATCGCCGTCACACTGACATGTTCCCTTGCATCGCTGGGTTTTGTTGCGATGTGAATTTCTTCTTCGCCGAAAAACCCGTATGAATGCTACATCCGATGTCACTTTTTTTCCAGATTCGGAATGCCAGGGAGAAGATGGACCTGAATGGAAAAAATGCTGTGACTGACTTTTGTTCCGTGCTTGGGCAATCTCCGACGCTCAGTTTTGGGCACCACCTCGTACTACCTCGTAGCTTTCCGAGCCCTTCAGCCTTCTCCTAGGGCCCTGGGCGCTGAGGAGGGAAAAACTGTCGATTCGGTAGAATCCAGGGGGCCAGCCACCTCTTTGAGAGAGTAAAATGAAAGCTTGTTGGTTATCCGTGCGAGATATGTTAAGGTGACCATGTGGATTTTGTTCTTTATTAATATGGAATATTTTGTTAATTTATATGTTAAAACAATATTGTATTCCTGGGATAACTGCCACTTAGCCTTGGTGTAGAATATTTTTAAATATATTGCTGGATTCAATTAGTACTATTTGTTCATCTTCTGGGTCCACCTGCAAGCATCCATCCATGTATTATACAATTGCAGGTGTGCTAATGATGGGGATGTCGTTAATACTTATTACTCTATGAAGTTTTCAAGACATAGATTACCATCCTTGATTCTCTGTAAAGAAAATATGTACAAAGTGTAAATTGACCAAAATCACCAGATAGGCATGGTAAGTGGAAAATGGAAGTTCTAATCCCTATCAGACTGCACCCTACATATAAAAATCCTTTGGGTCTTATTTTTGCCTCCTACATCGTGCCTTCCCTTCTCCTGTGAACAATCTTGATAGCTGATACTTAGACGTGAGCCTTTTTTTTTGGGGGGGGGGTAAATGTTTTTACTTAAGTGTACATACATCCTGTGAAATTTGCAACTCAATTTTTACTAAGTAAATACATTTCTGTAACCTGGACAAGTTTCATATAGAATGCAGTATTTAGTGGATCCTGGTAAGAGATAGGAGCTAGGGACAAGATCAATGACTTTATTACCTATAGCAGAACAAGCAGCATGACTATCATGTTTGCAGGTTTCCCTTATTTCCTAAATCCCACGCAAGTGATGTGAAGAAGTACATATTCTTGCCACGCATTTCACTATTTCCATCACACCTGAGGATCAGTGAGCTTGGGGATTCCAATAGTTTTATACTAACTAATAAGGAAGCTTGCTGTTTGTGTGTTGGGATGGGGAGGGATGCTACCTTATAGCTCAAGATTCCTAACTGAGAAATGACTTAGGTAATGGGCATAGGTAAATAACATAGACGCATTGTTAGCATACCCAGAAAAGGAGTGAAAGATGGCAGATCACCTTTCCCAACAAGCACTACCAGTACTTCAAAAACATACCTTTCCAGTCATTGTCCACCCTCAACCTTCTGAAGTAACAACTATTCTGACTTCTATTGGACTAAACTAGTTTTACCTGATTTAGAAATTTATATAAACAGAATCATACAGCATGTAAACTTTTATTTTTGACTTTTTTGCTCAACATTGTGTCAAAGAGCTTTATTTGTGTTGCATTATATAAATATGTACCTAATTAGTACTGACAACGCATTTGAGTCATTTCCAAATTGGAACTTTTATGAATGAGCAAGTTTTAAGCCATGTTTTTTGGGGGACATACGTCATTGTTTTTAGTACGCACAAGCCTATGAGTTGGATTTCTGGCTTTTTTGAGTATTTATATGTTTATCTTTAATAAATAGTGCCAAGTATTTCTCCAAAGTGGTTTTGTTTATTCAAATTATAAACTTAGGGACTTCCCCGGTAGCACAGTGGTTAAGAATCACCTGCAAATGCAGAGGACATGGGCTCGATCCCTGGTCTGGGAAGATCCCACATGCCACGGAGCAACTAAGCCCATAAACCACAACTACTGAGCCTGTGCTGTAGAGCCCGTGAACCACAACTACTGAGCCTGTGTGCCACAACTACTGAAGCCCACATGGTCTAGGGCCCACATGCCACAGCTACTGAGCCTGTGTGCTGCAACTACTGAAGCCCGCGCACCTAGAGCCCATGCTCCACAACAAGAGAAACCACTGCAATAAGAAGCCTGCGCATCTCAATGAAGAGTAGCCCCTGCTCACCACAACTAGAGAGAGAAAACCCTCACACCACAAGTAGGGAAAAAACTGCGAGCCACAATGAAAGATCCTGCATGCCTCAACGAAGGTCCCGTGTGCCACAACTAAGACCCAATGCAGCCAAAAATAAATAAATTAAATAAATTAATTAAAATCTTTTTAAAAATCCGATTGCAATGCAATTGACAAAGTAATTTGGTTACTGCTGTGACATACAACACTTTAAGATAAGTAGAATTATGTCTGATAACATTTTACCAGGACATATCAGAATTTTAGGAACTCCATATAATTTCTAGAATATCTATATTAATAACATTTACTATACAATATAAATTAAGAAGATTTGTTATTCATTTGACAATACTTCCCATGTAATTTAACATACCAAATAAACTTAATTTGTTTAATATCTCTCTCTGGGATGTTTCAGGGGCCCTTTGAAGCATCCTAAAGTTAGCTAGGGGTCAAAAGGACTTCATTAGAATTGGATTTAGGAGGGACTTCCCTGGTGGTCCAGTGGTTAAGAATCCACCTTCCAATGCAGGGTATGTGGGTTTGATCCCTGGTTGGAGAACTAAGATGCCACATGCCACAAGGCAACTAAGCCTACATGCTTAACTACTGAGCCTGCAGACTGTGGAGCCTGAATGCCACAACTAGAAAGAAACCCACTTGACACAATGAAGATCCCGCCATGACTAAAGACCAGAGACAGCCAAATAAATAAATAAATAAATAAAATAATTGGATTTAGAAAGTTTTGTCCAACAAATATCAAAAAGGGTTTATTGACATATATACACTAATATGTATAAAATAGATAACTAATAAGAACCTGTTGTATAGAACAATAAATAAAACTCAAAAAATAAAAAGGGGGGCTTCCCTGGTGGCGCAGTGGTTGAGAGTCCGCCTGACGATGCAGGGGACGCGGGTTCGTGCCCCGGTCTGAGAAGATCCCACGTGCCGTGGAGCGGCTGGGCCCGTGAGCCGTGGCCGCTGAGCCTGCGCGTCCGGAGCCTGTGCTCCGCAACAGGAGAGGCCACGACAGTGAGAGGCCCGCGTACCGCAAAAAAAAAAATTAAAAAATTAAAAAATAAAAATAAAAAGGGTTTAGAGGCCTCAGATAGGATCATAGGTCACTGTGAAACAATATTCACTTAGCCAAAGTAACAATAAAAGGTTTCAAAGACAAATACAGAATAGATCATTTAAAAAGGTAAATAAACAAAATCTGTTATCAAAGACACTTCAACATTTTAAGAAAACTTGTCCTCTTAACAGAGATACAAGCCAAATTCATGTTTTGCACCAGCTTACTTTTAAAATTCATTTACTCAATTACATTTATTTTAAACTTAGTCAACCCTGACCATGCACAAAATTCTTTTCTTGGGGTCCTCTTTCTACAAATCTTCTATCACTTAACTAATTTTATCACAGCTCTAACCTTCAAGTTGTGAATATCTGGAGAGATTATTCTTAAGTAGACATTCCTAAAATATAATTATTCCTTAAAAGTTCACCCAAAACTCTTATCTCATTTGAATTTAACTCACTTATAGTTCATCATACCAAGTTATTTTTCTTGCTGACAAGTTTGCAACAGATATAATAAGATCTTACTTAACTTCTATTAAACCTACATACAATAAAGGTATTACACTTAATGTTGATGACTCTGAAGATGAAATAGGAGGGAAGGTGTCAGGGCACAACCTTTAAAAGAATGGCATAGCTATAGGACATGACATAAATGGTTAGAACCAACTGGGGCCAAGATGGCAGAAGATTCGACTACCAATGGACTTTGAGCCTCATTATATGCCCACTGGAATACATTAGCATCTAAATGACACACCTATAGGTGCCAGGACAGTTCTATAGCCAGCGATAAAAGGTCAACAAGTGGGCAGTGGCCCAATTTCTGGAAATTCCCATCGCTTCCCCAAAAGAGCTGGAATACTCCTCCCACTCATTAGCCTAGGAAATTACCCACCCCTATACAAACTAACCACCCCATACCCTGGTGCCTCTCTCGTCTTCTGAGATGGCCCACACTCTGTCTGTGGAGTATGTTGGTCTCTAAATAAATCCACTTCTTACCTATCACTTTGTCTCTCACTGAATTCTTTCTGCAATGAGACATCAAGAACCTGAACTTCATTAAGTCCTGAGACCAGATGTGTGATCTCAATTAAAAGACCATGGGTTCAAACTGGGTTTGGCCAGGTTCAGGTCCTGGCATGTGGGTTCAAGTCCCAATCTGAATTACACAGTTTCAAAGACATATCTATATTAGTTAGATTAACAAACTTAAACATTTATATCTGCTATAAATTTAATATTGAATATTTCCCAGTTCATGTGAACCTGAAATTAATGCTGACCTGTTACCTTCTATAATTTTCAGAATTCATATAAGCATTTAATTTTCTTTAAGCCAATTAAGTAGACCTCATTGACAAATTAATTTTTATAATACCATCCAAATGTAAAGACAATGCACACATAAACATATAGAAAGACACAGCAAGAGATCTCATAGCTTCATTTTCTAAACTTAGTCATTAATCAGACATCACAATATAAAATTCAATAGTTGTAAATAACAGTTGGAATGAGTAAACTTTTAAAGGCTTCTTTCCCATTTTTTTCCCTCAGTCTCAGGAATTAGAGATGGTCTAGATATGTGTTCCTGAGAGTCCTGGTCTCCAGGCACAGGGAGAGAAAGTCAAGTTCTAGTAGTAGGACTTGTTCCCTCTGGGTCAGAATTCTGGGGAAAAAAAAAAGAGGAAAAATTATTTTAACAAGCTAGCTTCCTCTAATTGAACATGCACAAAAGAACCAGTTTTTTTCAATTTCAAAAAAAGTTTTATCTTAACCAATTTTCTCTGGAGTCCAAAGAATATATTGCAGCCACACAATGTGATAATAAACTATCATCTTCCTTTTCTGTTGTCATAGTTTCATAGCTAAAATTTAGACCAGATAGTGCTCAAATTGGCCTTCACAACAGGGCCAAACAGGCTGATAAAATGATAAAATGTTTTGCTTCCCTGTTGGTGCAGTGGTTGAGAGTCTGCCTGCCGATGCAGGGGACATGGGTTCATGCCCCGGTCCGGGAAGGTCCCACATGCCACGGAGCGGCTGGGCCCGTGAGCCATGGCCACTGAGCAGCCTGCGTGTCCAGAGCCTGTGCTCCGCAACGGGAGAGGCCGCAATGGTGAGAGGCCCGCGTACCATAAAGAAAAAAAAAAGATAAAATGTTGTTGCAGCAGGGACTGTCCCTCTGATGAGGTGGGGTTTTAGTTTGATAAGAAGAATCTGAAGGAGTAAAGGAACTTGCAGAAGTGGGGGAAGCTTTGTTCACCACAGCCCCCTCCCCCTTAGAGTTGGGAGAAGTTAGAAGAGGATAGTTTAGAATGTCTAAATAGTTTAGATAGTTTAGGAGAGTTAACCTCAGTCCATTTTCCCATCCTGTGGCAATAAAAATCTAATTGTATTATAATATAGAAACCCATTTTCAGGCCATTTTTCAATCCCCTAATTTAAATAAAGTCCAGGCAATGTTACAGCAAAACCTAAGTTTTTCATTTCTCAGACCATCTGGCTTAGAAAGGGGATCCTCCCATGTTGAGCAACCTGCAACCCAGAACAGCACTCCTAGAAATGAAGTCCAGAGTCCTAAAAACATTATTAGGAGGCACCTGAAGGAGTTTCAGAGTGCCCTCTGAATTTCCATCAAATCCTATGCTTGATGCGATTTTGGGCATCCTCTATTCCCTCACTGATCCCTGACCAGATGTGCCGGGTTGACCCAGTCCCTTGTGTGAGGGGTCCTGATGGGGGATGTTTGCATTCCCAGGGCTCTGCTTAAGGTGAGAATTGGAATCAGCTTGAAAGTGGCCAGCCCAGGGACTTACCTGGTGGTCCAGTGTTTAATACCCTGCACTCCCAATGCAGGGGGAGATTACTTTTTATTTTATTTCCATTACTCTAGGAGCTGGATCAAAAAAGAACTTGCTGTGATTTATGTCATAGAGTGTTCTGCCTATGTTTTCCTCTAAGAGTTTGATAGTGTCTGGCCTTACATTTAGGTCTTTAATCCATTTTGAGTTTATTTTTGTGTATCATGTTAGGGAGTGTTCTAATTTCATTCTTTTACATGTAGCTGTCCAGTTTTCCCAGCACCACTTATTGAAGAGGCTGTCTTTTCTACATTCTATATTCTTGCATCCTTTATCAAAAATAAGGTGACCGTATGTACATGGGTTTCTCTCTGGGCTTTCTATCCTGTTCCATTGATCTATATTTCTGCTTTTGTTCCAGTACCATACTGTCTTGATTACTGTAGCTTTGTAGTATAGTCTGAAGTCAGGGAGCCTGATTCCTTCAGCTCTGTTTTTCTTTCTCAAGATTGCTTTTGCTATTCACAGTCTTTTGTGTTTCCATACACATGTTGCAGGGGGAAGATTAAACAGAAGAAGAACTCCAAGTCTATTACCCTGTTTGTTTGGTGACTAAGGTAAAATTGGGAATCTTCTGCGGATTTTATCTGACACAGGCAACAGTGAGTTTGGCAGTGGTGGGAACACAGTTTAGGAACGAGGTCCAGAAAATCCTTCCCTGAAAGGGTGTGGAGATGTGAAGTGAGAAAGAGACCTTGTTGTGTGAGTAAAGTGGGAAAGAGGAGCATAGTAGAGGGTTCCATATGGGACAGAGAGAGATAGAGAGAAAGAGAGAGACCCCTTGGGCTTCTTCACTGAGCAGACTGAGATCATGCCCTGCAGGTCTTGGAAAGAGGACAAAGCAGGGAGCAAGACAAAGAGGGCAAGAGCAAAAGTCAGGGGCCTCAAGCTGCAGCTGGGTGAAGCCCATGATTTACCTTGAATTCCAGGTTTCAGAACCAAATGTGATCTTGGGTGGCCTCAGTCTGCAGCAGCTTGAAGCAGGATTTCATTCGGTTCCCTGGCCAGAGATTGAAGTCAGGCTGTGGCAGTGAGAGCGCTGAATCCTAGCCATTAGACCATGAGGGACAGTGGTCAGTGACAAGACCCTGGCCCATTGGCTTTGTATAAATGAATTCCCACAAAGATATAGAAGGTAGTGAAGCAAGTGAAGTGTTTATCAGGAGGCAAAAGGGTATGTATAGATAGATACATGGGCAGACCGAGAGAAAGAGAGTTGCGCCCTCATTGTAGTTTGAGTCATTTTATGGGACATTTCTACCAGGTTTCCTCTGGACAGTCATCTTGCTTTGCTGGGCTCTGAGTCCATATTTGGTTCATTTCAGGGTCCTCCCTTGTGTGCATGTGCACCTCTTAGCCAAGACAGATTCCACTGAAGAGGGCTGTGGGTAGGTTAACATCACCTCTATGGGGTGGCGTCCCCTCCTTTTTGACCTCTGAGGAGTCTTGTTATGCATGTGTAGTCAGAAAGGTCTCCTGACCTTAAGAATGAGATATATGTAGTCTCTTTATCTTTTATCTGGGCAGGGCTCTCCTCCTCCCTGCTCCTGCCATTACTGGTATCTAAAGTGTCCAGAGGAGGTAAAGTCCAACTATTTACCCTATTCCTGTTGTTATTTTTATCTGGAAGTGTAAACAGGAGGCTGGCTGTATATGTCTAACCATCTATCTCCTGCCTCAGTGCTCTTAGAACTGACATTCATGTGCAAAAACCAGCAAATAAAAATAGTATTTTGAGGAGGTCCTGTGTATCTGTGACAACAGGGAGTTACCTTATTCACTCTTCATTTGCTGCTGTTTAAGTTGACAACTTCCCTTCCCAATAAAAATTTACTTACACCTCCTGCCTTTTTAAGTTCCTGTATTCACTTTACTGTATAATGGAAGTAGCATGTTGCTGCCAGAATACAAGCATTGCCTTTGGCAAATTAAAGTGTATGTCATTTCTTAATACACTAGAAAGTATACAAGTCCAAGTCTAAAACTTTAGTATTTTCCCATGCAGATTTGTGCACATGTAAGGGGGTGTCCAGTTTGTCTAGTGATTGTTATTTAGAAAGTTGGACCATTATTGTATGTTGTTCATCATTGACTGTAGTCCCAAAAAAGCCTGTGAAAATGTTATACCCTATGTAACAGCAGAGTAACATAAATTAAAATTATATTTTTTTAAAAAACAAACAAAAAAAACCCCCAGTACTTTGACCCTTTTACAAAAATTAACTTGAAATGGTGAAGGGAACTAAATATAAAAGATTTTAAGACTAAAATTTTTAGGAAAATAAGAGAAAAATCCTTAAGACCTTTGGCTAGCCAAAGAGTTCTTAGATACAACTCCAAAAGCATAATCTGTTTTTTAAAATTAATTAAATTTTACCATAATTATTCTTTACCCTGGAAAAGACACCATTAAGAGCCTGAAAAACAAGATACAAATCAAATAGGGCACATGAACTCATATTGACAACAGGCTACACAGCAAGTTTGCAGGTAGAGAGAGTGCAGGCCTAGGATTCTGCTTTTCTTTGGGTCAAAGATAGAAGCCTAGGGTTTCACAGGCTCACTTTTTTTTTTTTTTTTTGGCTGTGTTGGGTCTTAGTTGCAGCACACGGGACCTTCGTTGAGGCATGCAAGATCTTTCGTTGCGGCACGTGGGCTTCTCTCTGGTTACAGGGTGCAGGTTTTCTCTCTCTAGTTGTGGCACTTGGGCTTAGTTGCCCCACGGCGTGTGGGATCTTTGTTCCCTGACCAAGGGTTGAACCGATGTCCCCTGCATTGGAAGGCAGATTCTTTACCACTGGACCACCAGGGAAGTCCCCACAGGCTCACTCTTTATTAATTAATTTAAAATATGTTAGGGGGAATTTAAAACCCAAAAAGAGAAAAAACAAGCAAACCAATGACTAGTTACTAAAACCAACCAAGATCTCTAAAACAAACAAGGTTTTATAGAGGGAGGTGAAACTGAGAAGGACACTGTGGGGCTCTCCCAGGAACAAATCCTTTCCTTGTCCCCATTTCTTGTTTGTAGGAAATAGGCCTAATTCAGCCTTCTGGACCTATCCTGAGTTCCAGGGGGCAGATTCAAAGAGTAGCTCATCAGGGAAAGGAGTGAATGCAGAAACAATGGAAGAGGGACTTCCGTGGTGGTCTAGTGGCTAAGACTCTAAGCTCCCAATGCAGGGGACCAGGGTTCAATCCCTGGTCAGGGAACTAGATCCTACACGCTGCAACTAAGAGTTCACATCCCACAACTAAGGAGCCCAGGTGCTGCATCTAAGGAGCCAGCAAGCCGCAACTAAAGAGCAGGTGAGTCGCAGCTAAGGAGCCCACCTGCTGCAACTAAGACCCGGGCAACCAAAGAAATAAATAAGTAAAAAAAAAATTTTTTTAATCTTATCTCATTTACATTTAATTTGCTCAAAAGCTTTATCAAAAGAAAAGTTTTATCATATAGAGTTACTTTCCTTGCTGACAAATTTGCAACAGATATAATGAAGTCTTATTTGACCTCTAGTAAATCTAGGTACAGCAGAAGTGTCATACTTAACCCTGATGAGTCTAAAGACATATCTGTATTAATCAAACCAACTAGCATAAGCTAGATTCAATACCAGGTATTGATTCAGTACTGAATATTTCCCAGATCACAAAAACCTGAAATTCATTCTGGCCAGTTTCTTTTATATTTTTGAGAATTTAATTCTTTTAAGCTAATTAAACAGAGTTCATCCACAAACTAATTTTGGTTTTGAGGACAGAAATGCATCTTTTTTTTTTTTTTTTTTTTGTGGTACGCGGGCCTCTCACTGTTGTGGCCTCTCCCACTGCGGAGCACAGGCTCCAGATGCACAGGCTCAGCAGCCATGGCTCACGGGCCCAGCTGCTCCGCGGCATGTGGGATCTTCCCGGACCGGGGCACAAACCCGTGTCCCCTGCATTGGCAGGCGGACTCTCAACCACTGCGCTACCAGGGAAGCCCAATGCATCATATTTATAAGGTACACATAGACACACTTGCATCTATATAGATACAGAGATATCAGTTTTCCTGCTTGACCGTATGTATATATTTTTAACATCTTTATTGTAGTATAATTGCTTTATAATGGTGTGTTAGTTTCTGCTTTATAACAAAGTGAATCAGCTATACATATACATATATCCCCATATCTCTTCCCTCTTGTGTCTGCTTCCCACCCTCCCTATCCCACCAAACTAGGTGGTCACAGAGCACTGAGCTGATCTCCCTGTGCTATGCAGCTGCTTCCCACTAGCTATCTATTTTACATTTGGTAGTGTATATATGTCCATGCTACTCTCTCACTTTGTCCCAGCTTACCCTTCCTCCTCCCCGTGTCCTCAAGTCCATTCTCTGTGACTGCGTCTTTATTCCTGTCCTGCCCCTAGGTTCTTCAGAGCAATTTTTTTTTTTTTAGATTCCATATATATGTGTTAGCATACAGTATTTGTTTTCCTCTTTCTGACTTACTTCACTCTGTATGACAGACTCTAGGTCCATCCACCTCACTACAAATAACTCAATTTCGTTTCTTTTTATGGCTGAGTAATATTCCATTGTATATATGTGCCACACCTTCTTTAACCATTCATCTGTCAATGGGCATGTAGGTTGCTTCCGTGTCCTGGTTATTGTAAATAGAGCTGCAGTGAACATTGTGGTACATGACTCGTTTTGAATTATGGCTTTCTCAGGGTATATGCCCAGTAGTGGGATTGCTGGCTCATATGGTAATTCTATTTTTAGTTTTTTAAGGAACCTCCATACTGTTTTCCATAGTGGCTGTATCAATTTACATTCCCACCAACTGTGCAAGAGGGTTCCCTTTTCTCCACACCCTCTCCAGCATTTATTGTTTGTAGATTTTTTGATGATGGCCATTCTGACTGGTGTGAGGTGATACCTCATTGTAGTTTTGACTTGCATTTCTCTAATGATTAGCGATGTTGAGCATCGTTTCATGTGTTTATTGGCAATCTGTATATCTTCTTTGGAGAAATGTCTATTTAGGTCTTCTGCCCATTTTTGGATTGGGTTGTTTTGTTTTTTTTATATTGAGCTGCATGAGCTGCTTCCTGCTTGACTATAAAAAGGCCACTCATTTTCTTCACTTTCTGGGATCACAGATGATTAAGATTCCTGAGAGCTCAGGAAGATTATCTACATCCTAAAGGCACAAAAAGGGAAATACCAATTCCTTCTAGAAAGCTAGCTTCCTCTACTTGCATATGCAAAAGTCAGTTTTAGAATGTCAAAGGAGTTCCATCTTGACCATTTTCTGGGATTTTTTTTTTTCAGTCTCTAAATAGTGGAAATCAATAGCAATAATAGACAATAATAAATATAACTCATAGTTACATGCCTCACTTCTGGATGAACATAAATCAGCATTCAAGTTACCAGGACCCCCTAACAAGGGTCAAACCAGGAAGAGAGAATAGAATTTGGATACCTGTACTAAAATGCTCATGCACACACCAAAGATAAAAGCCAAACAAATTTTAAAAGGCCGACTTTGATACAACAGCATAAAAGAATTTAGAGTACATTAGGGACCATTTTTCTTTGGATCTCAAGGAGTACTGACACCAAGCAGGGTTACAATAAAATATCATTTTCTTTCATTCATGGGAACATAGCTGAAGGTCTTCCAGTTTTGCAAAAATACACCTTAGGGGACTCTAAGTTGGAAAAGAGTTCTGGGCATTCATATGTAACAATTTATGGCCAAACAGCAAACCAATGCAATGTAGAACTGTCTCTGAGGGTCACAGTTCCCTAGCCCCAGAAAGGCAAATTCCCAATCAATGCTCAATCAGAGATGGGGTCAGATGGTCAAGCCTTAGTCCAAAAGGGAAAAATGCCAAGCAGTGTTCTGCCATAGGCAAAGCCAATGCAATAGAAAAGAATACCCTCATGTCATCAGTGTTCAGAGCTCAGAGCCATCTCCACTAGCCAATGCCAGTACTGAAACACACACACATACAAACAGCAAACAAGGTCCCACAAACAAAAGATCAGATGAGGTGTAGCCCCAAAGTTCCACTTCCATTCCCAAATGGAGGTCTCCAAAATATGGCCTACTTCTCTAAAGAGAACAAGCCCAGATTGGCTCTCAATGAGCCCAGAGTGGCTCACTCCCTAAAAGGGAAGTGAGCCCAGATGAAGTGGGTTGAATTTCTAGGCTTCACAGGCTAGAGTGGTTCACCCGAAATTGATGCACACAAAAATACAAGCAACAAATGTGGTATGGTTGCAAAGACAGAAAATCAGAGGGAGTTTAGTCCAAAAATTCCACTCCCACTTGCAGACGGAGGCCTCCAGAGTGGTCTGGCTTCTGAAAGAGAATAGACCCAGATTGGCTTGCAATGAGCCCAGAGTGGCTCAGTCCCCTTCCAGGGAAGAAGGTAGAATTTCCCAGCCTGTGCAAGCTGGAATGACTCACCCACAAACAATTCCAAGTGTGAACCATGTCTCAGGACATTTCTTGGCTTCAAACAACCTCGGGCCAGGGTGGTTGGTGCCCATCAGGGAGAGTCCCTCCAACTACCCTGGAGCAAAATGCGGTCTGGCAGCTGCTAGGGACTCAAGGAAGTGGCTGCCCCTGGCTGTGATCCATCTTTCATGGGCCTGGTGTCTCCTTGGCTAGCCCTTGAAAATTGTTACTAAATGCAAGTTCATGTGCCCCATGCACAATGAGGCCAAATAAATCAAAACATTGGAGTTTGGAGTGGAGAAAGTTATTGCAAGGCCAAAAAAGGGGTAGTTTGTGTTCAAAACCCCTGAACTCCCCAATACTTTTCTGGCAGAAATTTTTACAGGCAAAATTTAGGGTGTGGGCTGCAGGGCGTGTGACTTTCTTCTGATTAGTTGGTGAGGTAACAGGGCAGTGTTCCAGGCATCTTGTGCTCAGCCTGAAGTTGCCATCCTCCACCTGAGTGGGGCCTTAGTTCCTGTAGAAGTACTCAAAGATACTGTTCTGTATGTTCCTTCCTGAGAAACCAGGGCTTTGACGCATCCTTCATTATTCTTTCTTCACTGTCCTCCTTTGTCTCTGCATTCCCTCCTTTCCCTGGTTAGCAACTGTTTGACTCTGCCCTTTGGAACTCAGGGAAGCTCTAGGAGGCTGAAGCCTATTTCTTACAAACAAGAAATGGTAGACACAGAAAGAATGCGTCCCGGGGAGTCCCACAGAGTCCTGCTCTGTTTCAAACATACTATTACATAAAGTTTTTGAGTCAAGGGGTTATACATCAGAGTAACGTATTGACAGTTTACATAGTCCAGATCTGCCCATATAAGGAAAGTAGTGGGTCATAGTGACCACTTACAGGACTAAGAAAGGAATGTTATTGTTAACACAAGTTCATGTGCCCACTGCACAGTGAGGCCAAACAGACTGAAACATCAGAGTTTGGAGCAGAAAAAGGTTTATTGCAAGGCCATGCAAGGAGATAAAGTGGCTCATGTCCTGAAAAGCGTAGACCTCCAGAAATTCAAACCATTTTTAAAGGTCAGGTTGGGGGAAGGTGGGGTCACAGGGTTTGTGATCAGCTTGTGCACAATTCTCTAACTGGCTGATGGTGAGGCAGTGGTATCACAGGTGTTAACATTATCAGTCCTTAGACTCCAGCATGCCTGGGACTATGTGCTCTTGGTCATCAAGTAAGTTCTTCCATTTGGTAGGGTTTTCATATCTGCAAAACAACTCAGGAATGTGCATCAAATACTGTGAGCTAGGTACTTCAGAGAGGAGCTAAAGCAGAGGATGTGGGGGAGGGGTCTGTCCTGGGAAGACCCCAGAGGGTTCTGCTCAGTTAAATTATCTCCTAAGAAGTTACCTTGCTGGTTCCAGGAGGAAATTGCTCTTTTTTGTTGAGTAGGCATTCCTGTGTTTTCTAAGGAGGTCTAGTTAATGTATAATGCAGATACACAATGCACACTAAAGGGGAGATAGGATGTACAAGGGAGCAGAGAAAATTTCATGCTTAAATTCTTTTCCTGTCTTAAAAATAATTTTATTTTATCAACCTCCCCTTTTGATTATTAATCTTTTTTTTTTGGCGGTACGCGGGCCTCTCACTGTTGCGGCCTCTCCTGTTGCGGAGCACAGGCTCCAGACACGCAGGCTCAGTGGCCATGGCTCACGGGCCCAGCCGCTCCACGGCATGTGGGATCTTCCCAGACCGGGCCACGAACCTGTGTCCCCTGCATTGGCAGGCGGACTCTCAACCACTGCGCCACCAGGGAAGCCCCTGATTATTAATCTTTTGATACAAAGTATTAGGCATTCAAATATTTGATTCCAGGGTGGTTGCTTACTTGCCTTGGGTCCATCACCGCCCTCGATGCAGGGTCTCAATGACCAATTTTTTATTTTTTCTTACGGGGTTGTACTGGTAGGGTATCTGGCAAAGACTAATAATCAGTTACAAATTGTCCAATAGGACTGCTGCCAATTTTACCTCTCATGTGCATTGTGCCTGTCCATACTTAATAGAGATGTATAGATGTGGTCAATCATATCAAACTGTTTGTATACCATCATGTTAGTAGGAGTGTAACAGGGAAGAGCTAAATCAGACTCCACTTTGCATCTGTTTCATTGACTTTAACCTTGCTTTTCGTTGCTTTTGTTAATGTAATCGTACTAATGGCCTGCCTTAGGGGGAACCCTGCCCCTCTGCCTGAATATTAAAGTGCCTTTGTTCAGCTCACAGGGAGACACTCTGATCCTGCCCACCTGTGAATGGCTGCGGAAAGGAGAAATTAACACATCCCCTCCCAGGTGCCTGCCAAGCCAGGAGATAGTTTACAAAACTAAAAGCCTTTTTACTTTACTCTTTTTTTTTTTTTTTTTGATACGCGGGCCTCTCACCACTGTGGCCTCTCCAGTTGCGTAGCACAGGCTCCGGACGCGCAGGCTCAGCGGCCATGGCTCACGGGCCCAGCCGCTCTGCGGCATGTGGGATCCTCCCGGACAGGGGCACGAACCCGCGTTCCCTGCATCGGCAGGCGGACTCTCAAGCACTGCGCCACCAGGGAACACCTACTTTACTTTTTACCTCCTCCCCATCTCTGTTCTGTAAAAGAAACCAGCAAACAGACCCGGGTAAGATGGTGTTTCAGGGACCCTAGTTCGCCATCTTCTTGGTCTGCTGGCTTTTCGAATAAAGTCGTATTCCTTGCCTCAACACCTTGTCTCTTGATTTATTGGCCTGTAACAAATTTAGCTTAGCCAGCCAGGAGCCTCGCTGCTAGTGGCTAGCTGGCCCCAGTCAGGTGATATTGATTGGGGCAAGGCCCTAACAGCTGCCGGGACCATGTGTCCTGAGGATCTTCCCTTCAAAATTCTCGGAAGCAGCACTGGCTACCCCAGCCCTTGGCAGTTGGAGCAAGGAACCGGCAAACTTCTGCAAGTCGATGGACTCGCATTTGGAGGGTAGGTCGCTCCGGTGTGCACACAGGGAACATGTTCCCCCCTCAATTTGTGCATTTCCTTTATGGGACAAGGCAGTTTGTTTGCTTGGGGTACGCTGTTGGAGAGGGGAATTGTTCTTGGACTCTACCTGCCTTGGAACTGGTGCGTTGGTTTTGGTTTTGTGTGCATCAATGTTGGAATTTGTTTGTGCTTTTTGTATTGTAATTTGTCTGCGTCTTTTGTGTTTTGGTGTTATCAAACTTATAAAAATGAGAAATACTCCATTTTTCCTGAAGGGGAGCCCTTTGGGGTGTATAATAGATAAATGGGCAAAACATAACCATGAGCCTATGACTAAGACAGACCTGATATACTATTATACTAGGGTGTGGACCCCAATATATGTTAGGCTCAGAAGAGCGATGGCCCCTGAGTGGCTTACTCAATTATTGTCCGATCTCACAGTTAGAAGTATTTTGCAAAAGAGCAGCGAAGAGATGAGATTTCATATGTTGTAGAAGCTATTGCATCAGGAGGAAAAGGACTCAGAGGGCTGCCACCTTATGGTGTAGTAATCTGAAAGGAAATCCAAGGGGTAACCTGTTCTACAGGGGAAAGAGGGAGAAAACGAGAGTGGGAACATGTTACTCCAAAACCTAAACCCCCCTCTGGCCTATCCAGCTCCCCCACTGGCCAAGAAGCCTGCACTGGCAGTTCTTCCGGCTGCTCCCTCATGCTGCCAACATATTCACTCCTTTCACCGCCCCCTGTTTCCCCTACCCATGGGGATCAAATAGAAGTTTCTATGATAACCCCCAAGGCACAGGGACCTCGTTTAGTATCACCATCTAAGACCCGACAGGGCACCCAGTTTGGACCGGGATCCACCTCCGTAGCAGGACAATTTCCCTTGCACTGATATCCTGTTAGGAGGCCAGGGGACTCCCTTAGACTTGAGGCGTCCAATTCTAATTTCCCCACAGGAGCCCCGGGTAACTTTGACAGTGGGGAGCAGGTTGACTGACTTTCTAATAGATAAGGGGGCCACATGTTCTGTGATAAACACCAAGGTGGCACAGAAAACATCTCACTCTATCCCAGCGATGGGGGTTTCTGGAGAAGTACAAAACCGTTCATTCTTACAACCTCTAGAATGCCAGCTAGGGGACCTCACCCTGAAGCACAATTTCTTGTATATGCCAGAGTGTCCAGTCCCCCTTTCTGAGAAGAGATCTCCTTTGTAAATTAAATGCTCAAGTCACTTTTTCGCCAGGACAGCTTGACATTAAGGTCCCACTGTGGCCTTTTGGACCTTGTCCATTTGGGGAACTTTATTTCCAATACGGGGAATTTTGCTTCCAATTTGGGGAGTTGTTCCTGTGAAGGGAAATTCCATTTGTGAGATGTCTCTTTGGACAAAGGTCATAGGTCTAGTGGGACTGGGAAGTCATGTTTGGGGCTTTTTGCTCTTTGGCTTTTGACTTCTGGGCATATCTCTTTGCCATCTATTTTACTTTGAGGGTGACTTCTGGCTGGCACAGTTTAGCTTGGTTTGTTTACTTTGGTTTGAGCGCAGAGACATCCGGTACTAACTGCTTGAGCGAAAACGGGAAGCACTTCTGAAACCATGCCCCTCAGATTGGCACTTGAACTCACATGACGAGAATCGAACCCAGCCAAAACCCTGATTGGGACTTGAAGCCATGTGGCTTGGTCTTGAACCTGGCCAAAACCCACAGTCTTCCAACTGAGATCATACGCCTGCTTTCAGGACTTAATGAAGTTCAGGTTCTTGATGTCTCATTGCAGAATGAATTCAGTTAGAGACAAAGTAATAGGTAAGAAGTGGATTTATTTAGAGAGAAACACACTCCACAGACAGAATGAGGGCCATCTCAGAAGATGAGAGTGGGGCTTCCCTGGTCGCACAGTGGTTAAGAATCTGCCTGCTAATGCAGAGGACACGGGTTTGAGCCCTGGTCCAGGAAGATCCCACATGCCATGGAGCAACTAAGCCTGTGCGCCACAGGTACTGAACCCATGTGCCATAACTACTGAAGCCTGCGCACCTAGAGACTGTGCTCTGCAACAAGAGAAGCCACTGCAATGAGAAGCCCATGCACCGCAACAAAGAGTAGCCCCCACTCGCCACAACTAGAGAAAGCCTGCGTGCACCAACACAGCCAAAAATAAATAAATATATTTATTAAAAAAACAAAGAAGGGGCTTCCCTGGTGGCGCAGTGGTTGAGAGTCCGCCTGCCGATGCAGGGGACACCAGTTCGTGCCCCAGTCCGGGAAGATCCCACATGCCGTGGAGCGGCTGGGCCCGTGAGCCATGGCCGTTGAGCCTGTGCGTCCGGAGCCTGTGCTCCGCAACGGGAGAGGCCACAACAGTGAGAGGCCCGCGTACCGCAAGAAAAAAAAAAAGATACAAAGGAACCACAGGGAGAAGGGTAGGAGGGGCAGAATTGTGATACAGTCAAACCCCATACCCCTGAGTTTACCCTGCCTGGGACTCTACAGTTCCTGGACTTGGGTGACTGTTTCCTTTCCCATGCTAGGGAAATTTTCAGCTATTATCTCTTCAAATATGTTCTCAGTTCCTATCTCTCTCTCTTCTTCTGGGATCCCTATAATGCAAATGTTGATGCACTTAATGTTATCCCAGAAGTCTCTTAGACTGTCTTCATTTCTTTTCATTCTTTTTTCTTTATTCTTTCCATGACAGTGAATTCCACCATCCTGTCTTCCAGGTCACTTATCCTTTCTTCTGCATCGGTTATTCTGCTATTGATTCCTTCTAGTGTATTTTTCATTTCAGTTATTGTATTGTTCATCTCTGGTTTTTTGTTCTTTAATTCTTCAAGGTCTTCGTTAAACATTTCTTGCATCTTCTTGATCTGTGCTTCCATTCTTTTTCTGAGATCTTAGATCATCTTCACTGTCATTATTCTGAATTCTTTTTCAGGAAGGTTGCCTATCTGCACTTCACTTAGTTGTTTTTCTGGGGTTTTATCTTGTTCCTTCATCTGGGATGTAATCCTCTGACTTTTCATTTTGTCTAAATTTCTTTGATTGTGGTTTTCGTTCCACAGGCTGCAGGATTGTAGTTCTTCTTGCTTCTGCTGTCTGTCCTCTGGTGAATGAGGCTATCTAAGAGGCTTGTGCAGGTTTCCTGATGGGAGGGAATGGTGGTGGGTAGAGCTGGGTGTTGCTCTGGGGTGCAGAGCTCAGTAAAACTTTAATTCACTTGACTGTTGATGGGTGGGGCTGGGTTCCCTCCCTGTTGGTTGTTTTTCCTGAGGTGACCCAGCACTGGAGCCTACCTGGGCTCTTTGGTGGGACTAATGGCGGACTCTGGGAGGGTTCACGCCAAGGAGTACTTCCCAGAGCTTCTGCTGCCAGTGTCCTTGTCCCCACGGTGAGCCACAGCCACACCCCCACACACGCCTCTGCGGGAGACCCTCCAACACTAGCAGGTAGGTCTGTCTGGTTCAGTCTCCCCTCGGGTTACTGCTCCTTCCCCTGGGTCCCGATGCAGACACTACTTTGTGCGTGCCCTCCAAGCGTGGAGTCTCTGTTTTCCCCAGTTCTGTCAAAGTCCTGCAATCAGATCTCACTAGCCTTCAAAGTCTGATTCTCTGGGAATTCCTCCTCCCATTGCTGGACCCCCAGGTTGGGAAGCCTGACGTGGGGCTCAGAACCTTCACTCCAGTGGGTGGACTTCTGTGGTATAAGTGTTCTCCAGTCTGTGAGTCACCCACCCAGCAGTTATGGGATTTGATTTTGCTGTGATTGCGCCCCTCCTACCGTCTCATTGTGGCTTCTCCTTTGTCTTTGGACGTGGGGTATCTTTTCTGGTGAGTTCCAGTGTCTTCGTGTTGATGACTGTCCAGCAGCTAGTTTTGATTCTGGTGTTCTCGCAAGAGGGAGTGAGCGCATGTCCTTCTGCTCCGCCATCTTGGTTCAGGCTTCCAGAGACAGTCCTCTCTTTTTTTATTTTATTTTATTTTATTTTATTTTTGGCTGCGTTGGGTCTTTGTTGCTGCGCGCAGGCTTTCTCTAGTCGGGGCGAGCCAGGGCTACTCTTTGTTGTGGTGCATGGGCTTCTCATTGTGGTGGCCTCTTTTGTTGCGGAGCATGGGCTCTAGGCACGTGGGCTTTGGTAGTTGTGGCATGTGGGCTCAGTAGTTGTGGCTTGCAGGCTTTAGAGTGCAGGCTCAGTAGTTGTCGCGCACGGGCTTAGTTGCTCCACAGCATGTGGGATCTTCCCGGACCAGGGCTCGAACCTGTGTCCCCTGCATTGGCAGGCGGATTCTTAACCACTGCACCACCAGGGAAGTCCCTCTTTTTTTTTTTTTAATTTATATTATTTTTATTTTTGGCTGCATTGGATCTTGTTTGCTGCATGCAGTCTTTCTCTCGTTGTAGTCAGTGGAGGTTACTCTTCACTGTGGTGCAGAGGCTTCTCATTGTGGTGGCTTTTCTTGTGAACATGGGCTGTAGGCACGCGGGCTTCAGTAGTTGTGGCATGCGGGCTCAGTAGTTGTGACTTGTGGGCTCTAGAGCGCAGGCTCAGTACTTGTCGTGCATGAGCTTAGTTGCTCTGCGGCATGTGGGATCTTCCCAGACCAGGGCTCAAACTTGTGTCCTCTGCATTAGCAGGCAGATTCTTAACCACTGTGTCACCACGGAAGTCCCTCATACTATTTTCAAGTTGCCTTTTTCTTCATTCATCATTTTACTTAATTCCTGAATCTGACTGGTTTCTAGAGTCATGACAAAATTGATTTTTGACAGTTCTGCATGTTTCTTGATTTTTTTGGGGTTAATGAGACCTTGATGATGCCTCCTCTGCCATTTGCTTACATCACTGTGTAATTCTTTGTGACTCACAAGATGTACTGACTTTGTGAGGGCTGAATACTGAATTTATATTTAATCCGTTGTAATTTGTGAGAGAACAAACTAAGATGGTTAATTATGGACCTCTATATCATTTAGCTAAACATCAGCCTAAAATATTAAAATGTCATTAAGTTATTAATTTATAGGCAATTCCTTCAGACTCAAGCAGTCTAAAGTGGTTAATTATTTAAAACATGTAAAACAGCTTAAAATTTGTGAAAGAATACATTCATTTTGGTGTATTTTCAGATCTTTTTTTATTGTTGTTTTCCAGTGAAGAGGATTTTCTGTCCACTAAGAATAATCTTAAGAATTGATTAATGCCAATTTCTTGTTTAAATATAGCAGAATAGATTATTGGCTACAAAGAGTGTTTGGATTATCAGCAATCTTTGCCTAAAGTTAAAAAAGTCTGTCAACTAATTAAGGTTACAAGATGCCTGGGGCTGTCACATTATATTCTCTTTGATAATAAGTTTTGTTTGGAATTTTGAGGCTTCGAATAACAGTTAATATCCAGAACATAGAAAGAACTAAGAACAACTCAATAAAAAAATAACTGATTTAAAAAATGGGCAAAGGACTTGAATAAACATTTCTCCAAGGAAGATACAAATGGCCAGCCAGCACATGGAAAGAGGCTCAGCATCACTAATCATAAGGGAAAGGCAAATCAAAACCACAGTGAGATATCAGTGCATACTCATTAGCATGGCCACTATCAAAAATCAAAAAATAATAACTTAGGATGAGGATATGGAAAAATTGGAACCCTTACTCAGTGGGAATGCAAAATAGTGCATCTGCTATGGAAAACAGTATGGAGGTTAATTTATACTGTTAATACTGTTAGGTTAATCCATACAAAACATAGATGTTTTGTGAGAGAGATTCTGAAGGACAAAAAAAATTTAGACTAGAACTGTCATGTTTCCAGCAATCTCATGTCTGTGTGTTTATCTGAAGGAATTGAAATCAGAATCTTGAAGAGGTATTAGCACTCCCATGTTCACTGAAGCACTATTTACATTAGCCAAGAATTGGAAACAACCTAAAGGTCCATCAACAGAGGAATGGATCAAGAAAATGTGGTACATATATACAATGGAAGATTATTCAGCCTTAAAAAGGAAGGAAATTCTCAGTATGCAGCAACACGGCTGAACATTATACTGAGTGAAATAAGCAAGTCAAAGAAGGACAAATACTGTATGATCACTTTTATATAAAATCTTAAAAAGTCACATTCATAGAATCAAAGAGTAGAATGATGTTTACATGGGTCTTGGGGAATGGGGAAATGGGAAATTTATAATCAATGAGATAAAGTTTTATTTAGGCAAGTTGTAAAGATCTTTTGTTCAACTTGTACCTGTAGTCAACAGCACTATATTGCACACATAAAACGAATGGTTTTATAAGTGTAGGGTTCTGTGATACATATTTTTAGAATAGTTTACATGACTTTGTACCTTAAACTTTCAAGGATCCTCGTTAAATAAATATTAACATGTGATCATTTAAAAATACTTAACATGGTAGATTTCTTAAATTAGCAATTTTTAGCTTTTGTGGGTTATAGATGTTTTGTGAGAGAGGTATAATCCCTCTGATGTTCTGAAGGACAAATGCCCTATCCCTAGGGGAAAAAATACGTAATTTTGTCTCTACTATCAGGAGTTTCTTGGATTCTCTAGAAATCCACCTATGGTCTCTGTAGGGGTCAGTTAAAAACTTAGGTTATTCTTTTTTCCTTGTGGCTATGAGAAACCATCTTTTTACATAAATTTGTAAGCATGGGCATTAACAAATCTGTTTGGGGAAGTCTTTAAAATCTATATGAGGAGTGACTTTTTTGTACGTAATATCTTTAGTCTCAATGTCATAGTCTTTGGAATTTTTTTTTTTAAGCAGAGTTAATAGTTCTGAATCTGTTGTACTATGTAAAGTGCCAAATGAAGGACTATTATTCCACTTTTTCTTGGGAAAAATTTTTCTCTATGATTTGTAAGGTGAAATTTTACCTTAGGCTATAATAATTTTCATGAAGAGATTGAATTGAAAGAGAGTAAATTCCTTTACTTCATGTAATAAGATTTTCATAAGTTTAATCCTGATGAGAAGGCAGGATGGACTATTCTATTTGAATTTCCATTTAACTCCGTATTCACCAGATGACTTACACTGAAAATCTTTTCAAAGTATTAATAAATACAGTGCTTTAGGATTTTGTAAGATGTAGGGTTGTCATTTTGAATAATGATTATTACCATTGTATACAGTAAGGTAGGGATTATAAAAGATGAATCTGACCTCCTGGGCATTCTTTTAAAGGTAAAAAATATTCAATCTTAAAAAAAAACAAATTTAAGTTTTTGTTTCACTGTGCACAAAATGTTGTAGGTATTCTATGTCAATTTATGTTGTTGCCATGTAATGAATACTTTAATATCCCTGTGTACTACAAAACTCATCTTATTTAACAGAAAAAATAAAGAGCTGATATATTTATGAAAAAAAGATACCTTCAGTTCAGTGAAAAACCAGTATCTTTACAATTGTGGTACAGTAAGTCCCTTACATATGAACCTTTAAGTTGTGACCTTTCAAAGATGTGAACATGCATTTGCATGTCCATTCATGTAAGTTAGCTCATGTGTCTGGCGTACATTGTAACATGTGTGCATTCTCTACAAGTGGTTGTGCTTTGTGTACTTTACTGTACACATAGAGTATAGGGTATAGTAGTACAGTATCTTTAATTCAAGCCAGGATATCCAGAAGCAAGCATAAAAGCAACTGTATAAAGCTGATTGTGTTAGTTGGGCACCTAGGCTAACTTTGTTGGACTTATGAACAAATTGGTCTTATGGACATGTTCTTGGAACAGAACTTGTTCGTATGTAGGGGACTTACTGTATTTTCCTGTCTGCAGCTTTAACCCCATTTAAAAATTTTTATTCTATATGATAACTTGATATAGCTTATTCCTGCCCACAACTTCTTAAAAAATTCAGACCTATGAACACTGAGTAATATTTCATCTTAAATACATACATCTTTTAAGAAGAAAAGGCATTAATTTTAACAGTAATAAATTGATTAATCTTATTAAGCTTAAAACCTGCAGTTGTTAAAATGTTTACTAAGGAAAGTAGAGCTGGAATACTGGGTTAGTATGAACTGTGCCATAATTAACAGGGAGGTTTGGTCTACAAATGTTGACAGATTCAAGAAAACTAAAACATAGTCTGATTATATTCTGTATGAATTTATGTCTTGTAATGAATCACCTGTTTTTGTCACATAAAAGTGTATGTGGAAATAATATGTAAGTAAAATTAATTTGTGCCGTTATATAATATTTAAGGTAAAACAGGGAACAAAAGAATTTTGAATGCCTTATTATTTATTTTAAAATCCAAAATTGGACTTCATCAAATTATTTATTTATTTATTTATTGGCTGCTTTGGGTCTTCGTTGCTGCACTCAGGCTTTCTGCAGCTGCGGTGACTGGGTTTTTTTTTTTTTTTTTTTTAAAGAAGATGTTGGGGGTAGGAGTTTATTAATTTATTTTTGCTGTGTTGGGTCTTCGTTTCTGTGTGAGAGCTTTCTCTTGTTGTGGCAAGTGGGGGCCACTCTTCATCACGGTGTGCGGACCTCTCACTATCACGGCCTCTCTTGTTGAGGAACACAGGCTCCAGACGCGCAGGCTCACGGGCCTGGTTGCTCCGCCCCATGTGGGATACTCCCAGACCAGGGCTCGAACCAGTGTCCCCTGCATTAGCAGGCAGATTCTCAACCACTGAGCCACCAGGGAAGCCTCAGTGTTTACTCTTCATTGCGGTGCGTGGGCTTCTCATTGCGGTGGTTTCCCTTGTTGCGGAGCATGGGCTCTAGGCGCATGGGCTTCAGTAGTTGTGACACGCAGGCTTCTGTAGTTGTGACTCACAGGCTCTAGAGCACAGGCTCAGTAGTTGTGGTGCACGGGCTTAGTGGCTCTGTGGCAGGTAGGATCTTCCCGGACCAGGGCTCGAACCTCTTTCCCCTGTAGAAACTAACAAACACACCACTGTAAAACAATTATACTCCAATAAAGATGTTTAAAAAAAAAATCAGGCGACCAAACGATCATAATCACAATGAATCCTCAGCAGTCAAATATGCCTTTCCCTTAAAAAAAAAAAATGCTATGATGAAACAATCTACGTAACTCGTCCCAGGTTCAGACTGCCTTAGGAATAATATTTAGTGTAAAATATCATTGTTCCAACAAAGTCATTTAAAATAATCTGTAGTTGTTTGTGTTTGACAGTACATGATTTCCAGATTCTTAACCACTGCACCACCAGGGAAGTCCCCGCCTTATTTATTGAGTCATGTTTGTGCCACATGACAGTATCGATGTCTCTTTAAGATCTGAAAACTATGTCAGAAAAATATGTTGTACATTATTTATCGTTAACTAGTAAGTAACCCTTAAAAGTATTAGTGCTAATTTTATTTAAATAGTTAAAATCTTAATTTGTTTAAACCTAAATACTTTCACTTAGTTATGGTTTGGTAATATGTTTTAATTGTATTTCAGTTTATTATGCTTTGCTAATTTTGGTTTTATAAAATGTTAAAATTGTATATACTTAAAATTATTTATTTATTTTTTGTCTGTGTTGGGCCTTCATTGCTGTACGTGGGCTTTCTCTAGTTGTGGCAAGTGGGGGCTACTCTTCGTTGCAGTGCACAGGTTTCTCATTGCGGTGGCTTCTCTTGTTGAGGATGGAGCACGGGCTCTAGGCACATGGGCTTCAACAGTTGTGGCACACGGGCTCAGTAATTGTGGCTCGTGGGCTCCGTAGCTGTAACTCGCTGGTCCTAGAACACAGGCTCAGTAGTTGTGGAGCATGGGCTTAGTTGCTCCACGGCATGTGGGATGTTCCTGGGCCAGGGCTCGAACCCATGTCCCCTTCACTGGCAGGTGGATTCTTAACCACTGTGCCACTCAAACTAGTTTACTGCCGAAATAAGGCCAATGCCCAAACTGCAGTGTTAGGGAGGGACATAGTTATTTACATTCTTGCTGTTCTCATTTTAATAAAGCACTTGGATGGGGCTATCAGGTGAGAAATTGAGAATTATCTTATTTGATTATCTTAACACATGAGGTAAGAACTGTCATATTTTTTTTTTTCAAAGAAGGAAACAGTCTATCGAGTTAAGCATTTCACTTAAGATTACAATGTTTAAACATTGTTGTTTTCATACAGAGTTAAACCTAATGTTCTAAAAATTTATGGTTTACTGTAATTTTAATTTCCATTGTTGGGCTTCCCTGGTGGCGCAGTGCTTGAGAGTCCGCCTGCCAATGCAGGGGACACGGGTTCACGCCCCGGTCTGGGAAGATCCCACATGCTGCGGAGCGGCTAGGCCCGTGAGCCATGGCCGCTGAGCCTGCGCGTCCGGAGCCTGTGCTCCGCAACGGGAGAGGCCACAACAGTGAGAGGCCCGTGTACCGCCAAAAAAAAAAAAAAAAAAAAAAAAAAAAATTTCCATTGTTTTGTGCTATATCATGATTAGGATGCAAAAGTAAATTTATTTACTAGATGAATATAATATAATTATACTGCTTTCTTCCATTAAAATATAGTATGCTACTTTGGAAAATTAAAAAATATATTTTTCTAGATATTCCTGCTCTGTTTTGTCTTCCTTGAATTTTATTTTATTTTATTATTTATTTATATATTTATTTTTGCAGTACACGGGTCTCTCACTGTTGTGGCCTCTCCCGTTGCGGAGCACAGGCTCCGGACACGCAGGCTCAGTGGCCATGGCTCACGGGCCCAGCCGCTCCGCGGCATGTGGGATCTTCCCGGACCGGGGCACGAACCTGTGTCCCCTGCATCGGCAAGCAGACTCTCAACCACTGCACCTCCAGGGAAGCCCCCATGTATGTAAATTTTTAAATTAGGCAATACATATTTATGACCTTACTGTATTTGGCAAAGGAAACTGAAATTATAATGTGAAACCTGGTTTTCTAAAACCAAAAGCTCTGCAGCATTTCAGTGTACACTGGTTGATATATTGCATATCAAGTTAATGAAGATTTAAGTTTGTGTTGAAGCTTTAAAAAATAACCACAAATCTATACCAAACATGCTACTGGAAATTATGTACTGTTAAACACAAACAACTACAGATTATTTTAAATGACTTTGTTGGAACAATGATACTTTACACTAAATATTATTCCTAAGGCAGTCTGAACCTGGGACGAGTTTCGTAGATTGCTTCATCATAGCATTTTTTTTTAAAGGGAAAGGCATATTTGACTGCTGAGGATTCATTGTGATTATGATCGTTTGGTCGCCTGATTTTTTTTTTAACATCTTTATTGGAGTATAATTGCTTTACAGTGGAGTGTTTGTTTCTGCTGTATAACAATGTGAATCAGCTATTTGCATACATATATCACCATATCTCTTCCCTCTTGTGTCTCCCTCCCACTCTCCCTATCCCACCCGTCTCGGTGGTCTCAAAGCACCGAGCTGATCTCCCTGTGCTATGTGGCTGCATCCCACTAGGTATTTTACAGTTGGTAGTGTATATATGTCAATGCCATTCTCTCACTAAGTCCCAGCTTACCTTTCCCCCTCCCCGTGTCCTTAAGTCCATTCTCTACATCCTTGTCTTTATTCCTGTCCTACCCCTAGGTTCTTCAGAACCTTTTTTTTTTTTTAGATTCCATATATATGTGTTAGCATATGGTATTTGTTTTTCTCTTTCTGACTTACTTCACTCTGTATGACAGTCTCTAGGTCCATCCACTTTACTATAAATAACTCAATTTCGTTTCTTTTTATGGCTGAGTAATATTCCATTGTATATATGTGCCACATCTTCTTTATCCATTCATCGGATGATGGACACTTAGGTTGTTTCCATCTCTGGGCTACTGTAAATAGAGCTGCAATGAACATTGTGGTACATGACTCTTTTTGAATTATGGTTTTCTCAGGGTATATGCCCAGTAGTGGGATTGCTAGGTCATAGAGTAGCTCTATTCTTAGTTTTTTAAGGAAACTCCATACTGTTCTCCATAGTGGCTGTATCAATTTACATTCCCACCAACAGTGCAAGAGTGTTCCTTTTCTCCACACCCTCTCCAGCATTTATTTTTTCTAGATTTTTTGGTGATGGCCATTTCACTGGTGTGAGGTGAGCCTCATTGTAGTTTTCATGTGCATTTTTCTACTTATTAGGGATGTTGAGCATTTTTCATGTGTTTGTTGGCAGTCTGTATATCTTCTTTGGAGAAATGTCTCTTTAGGCCTTCTGCCCATTTTTGGATTGGGTATTTTTGTTTGTTTGTTTGATTTTTTTTTGATATTGAGCTGCATGAGCTGCTTGTACATTTTGGAGATTAATGCTTTGTCACTTGCTTCATTTGCAAATATTTTCTCCCATTCTGAGGGTTGTCTTTTCATCTTCTTTATGGTTTCCTTTGCTGTGCAAAAGCTTTGAAGTTTCATTAGGTCCCATTTGTTTATCTTTGTTTTTATTTCCATTTCTCTAGGAGGTGGGTCAAAAAGGATCTTGCTGTGATTGATGTCATAGAGTGTTCCCCTTGTTTTCCTCTAAGAGTTTTATAGTATCAGGCCTTACATTTAGGTCTTTAATCCATTTTGAGTTTATTTTTGTGTATGGTGTTAGGGAGTGTTCCAATTTCATTATTTTACATGTAACTGTCCAGTTTTCCATACACCAGTTATTGAAGAGCTGTCTTTTCTCTGTTGTATACTCTTACCTCCTTTATCAAAGATAAGGTGACCATATGTGCATGGGTTTATCTCTGGGCTTTCTATCCTGTTCCATTGATCTGTATTTCTGTTTTTGTGCCAGTACCATACTGTATGAATTACTGTAGCTTTACAGTATAGTCTGAACTCTGGGAGACTGATTCCTGCATCTCCATGTTTCTTTCTCAAGATTGCTTTGGCTATTCGGGGTCTTTTGTGTTTCCATACAAATTGTGCAATTTTTTGTTCTATTTCTATGAAAAAGGCCATTGGTAATTTGATAGGGATTGTGTTGAATCTGTAGATTGCTTTGGGTAGTATAGTCATTTTCACAATGTTGATTCCTCCAAGCCAAGAACATGGTATATCTCTCCATCTGTTTGTATTATCTTTAATTTCTTTCATCAGTGTCTTATAAGTTTTCTGCATACAGGTCTTTTACCTCCTTAGGTAGGTTTATTCCTAGGTATATTATTCTTTTTGTTGCAGTGGTAAATGGGAATGTTTCCTTAATTTCTCTTTCAGATTTTTCATCATTAGTGTATAGGAATGCAAGAGATTTCTGTGCATTAATTTTGTATCCTGCTACTCTACCAAATTCATTGATTAGCTCTAGTAGTTTTCTTATAGCATTTTCAGGATTCTGTATGTATAATATCATGTCATCTGCAAACAGTGACAATTTTACTTCTTCTTTTCCAATTTGGATTCCTTTTATTTCCTTTTCTTCTCTGATTGCTGTGGTTAAAACTTCCAAAACTATGTTGAATAATAGTAGTGAGAGTGGACAACCTCTTATTCCTGATCTTAGAGGAAATGGTTTCAGTTTTTCATCATTGAGAATGATGTTGGCTGTGGGTTTGTCATAATATGGACTTTATTATGTTGAGGTAGGTTTCCTCTATGCCTACTTTCTGAAGAGTGTTTATCATAAATGGGTGTTGAATTTTGTGGAAAGCTTTTATGCATCTATTGAGATGATCTTATGGTTTTCATCCTTCAGTTTGTTAATATGGTGTATCACATTGATTGATTTGCATATGTTGAAGAATCCTTGTATTCCTGTGATAAACCACACTTCATCATTGTGTATGGTCCTTTTAATGTGCCGTTGGATTCTGTTTGCTAGTATTTTGTTGAGGATTTTTGCATATATGTTCATCAGTGAGTGATATTGGCCTGTAGTTTGCTTTCTTTGTGACATCTTTGTCTGGTTTTGGTATCAGGGTGATGGTGGCCTCATAGAATGAGTTTGGGAGTGTTCTTCCTTCTGTTATATTTTGGAAGAGTTTGAGAAGGATAGGTGTTAACTCTTCTCTAAATGTTTGATAGAATTCGCCCATGAAGCCATCTGGTCCTGGGCTTTTGTTTGTTGGAAGATTTTAAATCACAGGTTCAATTTCAGTGCTTGTGATTGGTCTGTCTATATTTTCTATTTCTTCCTGGTTCACTCTCAGAAGGTTGTGCTTTTGCAGGAATTTGTCCATTTCTTCCAGGTTGTCCATTTTATTGGCATAGAGTTGCTTGTAGTAATCTCTCATGATCCTTTGTATTTCTACAGTGTCAGTTGTCACTTCTCCTTTTTCATTTCTAATTCTGTTGACTTGAGTCTTCTCTCTTTTTTTCTTGATGAGTCTGGCTAATGGTTTATCAATTTTGTTTATCTTCTCAAAGAACCAGCTTTTAGTTTTATTGATCTTTGCTATCGTTTCCTTCATTTCTTTTTCATTTATTTCTGATCTGATCTTTATGATTTCTTTCCTTCTGCTAACTTTGGGTTTTTTAAGTTCTTCTTTCTATAATTGCTTTAGGTGTATGATTAGGTTGTTTATTTGAGATTTCTCTTGTTTCTTGAGGTAGGATTGTATTGCTATAAACTTCCCTCTTAGAACTGCTTTTGCTGCATCCAATAGGTTTTTTGTCGTGTTTTCATTGTCATTTGTTTCTAGGTAGTTTTTGATTTCCTCTTTGATTTCTTCAGTGTCTCTTAGTTATTTAGTAGCGTATTGTTTAGCCTCCAGAAAATGGCGTATTTGTTTACAGTTTTTTCCTGAAAATTGATATCTAGTCTCATAGCATTGTGGTCAGAAAAGATACTTGACATGATTTCAGTTTTCTTAAATTTACCAAGGCTTGATTTGTAACCCAATATATGGTCTATACTGGTGAATGTTGCATGAGCACTTGAGAAGAAAGTGTATTGTGTTGTTTTTGGAAGGAATGTCCTATAAATATCAATTAAGTCCCTCTTGATTAATGTGTCATTCAAAGCTTGTGTATCTTTATTTATTTTCATTTTGGGTGATTTGTCCATTGGTGAAAGTGAGGTGTTGAAGTCCCCTACTATTATAGTGTTACTGTTGGTTTCCCCTTTTGTGGTTGTTAGCATTTGCCTTATGTATTGAGGTGTCCTATGTTGGGTGCATAAATATTTACAATTGTTATATCTTCTTCTTGGACTGATCCATTGATCATTATGTAGTGTCCTTCTTTGTATTTTGGATTAGTCTTTATTTTAAAGTCTATTTTATCTGATATGAGAATTGCTACTCCAGCTTTCTTTTGATTTCCAATTGCAAGGAATATCTTTTTCCATCCCCTCACTTTCCGTCTGTATGTGTCCCTAGGTCTGAAGTGGGTCTCTTGTAGACAGCATATATACGGGTCTTGTGTATCAATTCAGCCATTTTATGGATACAAAAATTGTTGGGTTTGTTTTTGTAAGTCTTTTCCTTCTCCTGCGTTTCCTGCCTAGAGAATTTCCTTTAGCATTTGTTGTAGAGCTGGTTTGGTGGTGCTGAATTCTCTTAGCTTTTGCTTGTCTGTAAAACTTTTGATTTCTCCATCTAATCTGAATGAGATCCTTGCTGGGTAATCTTGGTTGTAGGTTCTTCCATTTCATCATTTTAAATATATCATGCCACTCCCTTCTGGCTTGCAGAATTTTTGTTGAGAATATATTTTCAGAGCCTTTTTTCTCCCTCTTTTCTTCTGGGACCCCTATAATTCGAATATCGTTGTGTTTAATGTTGTCCCAGAGGTCTCTGAGACTGTCCTCACTTTTTTTCATTCTTTTTTCTTTATTTTGCTCTGTGGCAGTTATTTCCACCATTTTATCTTCCAGCTCACTTATGGTTTCTTCTGCCTCAGTTATTCTCCTATTGATTCCTTCTAGAGTATTTTAAATTTCATTTATTGTGTTATTCATTACTGTTTGTTTGCTCTTTACTTCTTCTAGATCCTTGTTAAATGTTTCTTGTATTTTCTCCATTCTGTTTCTGAGATTTTGGATATCTTCACTATCATTACTCTGAATTCTTTTTCAGGTAGGTTGCCTATTTTGTCTTCATTTATTTGGTCTCGTAGGTTTTTACTTTGCTCCTTCATCTGTAAGATATTTTTCTGTCATTTCATTTTTATTTTTTAATGGGTGGTGCTGCATTCCTGTCTACTGGTTGTTCGGCCTGACGCCCAGCACTGGAGTTTGCAGGCAGTTGGAGAGAGCCTGGTATTGGTGATGAGGAGAGGACCTCCAGGAGGCCTCACTTCACTGAGTATTCCCTGGGGTCTGAGGTTCTCTCTTAATCCAGCGGGCTGGACTTGGAGCTCCCACCACAAGAGCTTGGGCCAGACCTCCGGCCTGGGAACCAGGAACTCTCAAGCTTCGTGGCACAGTGAAAGAAAGAAACAAAAAGAAAAAGCAAAAGAAAAGAAAGAAAGAAAGGGAGAAAGAAAGGGAGAAAGAGAGAGAAAGAAAGGTGCAGTAAAATATCAAAGAATAAAAAACAAACTAAAATTAGAAAAAAATATATATCAGGAAAAATAAAACTATAATTGAAACAACAGCTAGAAGGTAAAATAAAATAACAAGAGGAAAAAAAGGTGGGGGGAGGGGAACAAGTCAAAAAGAGAGAACAATAACAAAGTATAAAGAATAAAATAAAATTAGAAAAATAAAAGATTAGGAAAAATAAAAATATAAAAGAATCAACAACAATGAATCAACAAGGTAAAACAGAACCCAATCTAAAAGAGGAGAAAAAACAGGCTTGGGTATTGGGGCAGAGTTTAGGAAGGGGTGGAACTTAGGCAGGGTTGGGGTTTAGGGTGGGGCAGGACCTAGGCAGGTGGAGGGTGATGTATGAGTGTAGGGTGGGGCTCAGGTCCCAGGCAGCTGGAAAAGGCCCTGGGGGCGAGGCCTAAGTGGGGCGTGGGGCGGGACCTCTGCTTAGGATCTGGGCTGAAGGGGGGAGGCAGCACGTGGAAAGGAGGGACTCTGGAGTGGAGTTCTGGAGTTTGGAAGTAAGGCCCTGGGTGGGGGGTGTGGTTGGGGTTTAGATCCAGCACGTTGGAGGGGTTCTCAGAGGGGGTCTCCGACTGTAGAGGTCAGGCCCTGGGTGGGGGTGTGGGGGCGGGGCTTGGGCTCTGAGTGGCAGGAGGGAGGCCCCGAGGGCAGAGGATTAGGCCCAGTAGCGCAACAGGCTCCCTGATGCTAAGTGGACAGGGACAGTGCTGCCTGTGTTCCCTTCTGTTCCTCCGCACCGCCCCCCCAATCAGGGTCTCCCCCATCCCCGCTGGACCCCTTACCACAGGTGGGTCCTGCTGGGTGTAGGAACTCCTCCCCTCCCCCAGCCACCCGTCTGGGGGTGCCGGTCCCTGAGGTCCGGCCTTTACCTGTGCTCCCCCTTCCCTCCCTCCCACTCCCTCTGGACCCACGCAGCTGGAGGGGGCCTCAGTGGACAGAGGATCAGGCCTGGGATCTCCATAGGCTCCTGGGCAGGGGAAACCTGGCCACGCTCCCTTCTGATCCTCTGCCCTCCCAATGGTTCCCCAATTTCCCCCTTCGGGCGAGGGATCTTTCTTTCCCCCAGCCGCCCGTCAGGGGCCCCAGTCCCATCCTACCTCTTCTTCTACCCCCATCACTCCCCGACTCCCTGCCCGGTTGCTGGGGGTTCCCCCAATCCCCTTAGGTGTCCGTGGCCCCCCAACGGTGCCTGGTAGGTGCCCTAGTTGTGCGGAGATGCAAATTTCACGTCCTCCTATTCTGTCTTGATTCCACCCCGATGGTTTTAATACTCCAAGAAAAAGTGGAATGTTTATCAGTAATTCTTCATAACAGTATCTTGACAGAAAATACATTGCTTTCATCCCAAAGCGTTGCACAAGTCATTACTTAAAGCATGAATGTTCCTTCTTGGTGCTTGTTAAAATGAAATTAATTTTGTCCCCTTACTGCTTCCCTTCACTTAGGGCAGTTTCCTTCCCTGATGTATGTCTTCAGAGTTTACATTTTCACTTGCATATGCTGCATTGGCTGTAAGCTTTGTTGTGATTGTGTCCAACATTTAGGCCATGTTAACACTGTCTTTATCACATCACCAATTTGTTGTAATAAATATCCAGTTCACACCACCGTAGTGTTTTTCTCTCTTTCCAAAAGTTAGTCAAACTAGGGAGAGTTGCTGAAGACTTTCTTTTTACAGTAAAATGTTAAATATTCATTTCCTTTTAAATGTAGCATTTGTTGTAAGCACACACAAGTTAATGGAGATTTATATAGTTTTCATACACTTAGTTAGAAAAATACAGATTCTGTGCTACTCAAGACTTTATCTACATATTTTCAGTCAATACATGCCCCTTAGGAAACTTTGCTGCAGTTGACTCTTGACCGTTTCTCAATGAACAACTCAGATTTTTGCAGGTAGTAAAAAAGAACTTGATAACTCTCACCCACTTTTCCTCCCACTCCAATTTTTTCTACTTTAAGTGCTAGCACAATCAGTGAAATGGAATGATATTTGCAAACAGGACTGCCTAAATTGTATAAAGCCAAAACCTAGGTGGTCATGATAGGTAAGTGACCTATCAGTATAGCTGTTACAGATATGAATTATTGCATACTGAGGTATTTAAGGAAGAAATACCATTGTATTAAGTTATAAATCCCCCCAAATAGTAAGATTAAAGAGCCTCTGAACTATTCATTGGAAACAGGCTTTAGTGTCACTATTGGCAGTATGCAAATGGAATTTTTGAATCATAAATGGTAATTATAAATAAGGTAATTAAAGTTCAAGATGGACATTTTCAGGATAATGTACCCACTTAGTGATTTAAATACAGTTCCTTTCAAGAAGTACACTCCCTCCATGGCACTTATCTACATACACATCCATATTTGATGGGAAAAGTGACAAATACCTCTTCAATACCTTGAGTTCGATGATTATCTTAACCACCCATGAACTATTAAAAGACATGTAACCCATTTAATCAAATGCCTCTTGATTATATTTAGCAAAAGTATTGAACAGTTCTAAATTGAGTGACAATTATTCATTATTAGTGAACCAGGTCAACAGAAAATTTTTCATTTTTTACAATAGAGGCATTTAAGATCTGAAACAAACCAAGATCTGTAAGGTGAAATATACTCTTAACTACTTTGTTTTACTGACTGCAAATTAAAGTCTTGTATTGTTAATGTATATCACTTAGAAAACCATCTCAAATTTAATAAGGACGTATTCACAAGTGTCAAATTGCCAAATGGCACACAGTGAAATTCAAGATTCAGTCAAGGAAAGTAACCAAAATTTATATAGAAATAAGTGTAGGAGCATGGCACACCTGAAATTTAGGGAACATATCATGCTTTAAGCTTTCTCTATAGAAGAGTCTTCTCTTACTATTACATTGATTTTTGTATAGTTAGTTTAACACTAGACATTGAGTCCAATGACCCTCATATTAATGAAAATGATCAAAAAGAAAGCACCTAACTTCTGTACAAAGAACTCTATAACACATTGCAAAAAAATGATAAACACTTGGTAGAAAACTGCCAGTTTTTAAGAGGGACCAGGAATCTGGGGTAGGAGGAAGAACAAAAAGTACTTTAAAACTGAGAAAATGAATTTTAAAATATAAGGTATTAAACTCATGTGTGGGGGAAAAGATTCCAGTAGATTATTAATAAAGGCCAACATGATTCTTAAAAGAATATATACTTTGGTTGTTTTAAGAATATATATATATATACAGAATATATATATATTCTGTATATTCAGAATATATATATATATATATGTATAAACTTTAGCATCTGGTAAAGATTAAAATGTAGGTTGTAGGGTCAGCAAAATTTACTGTCATAGCTGATACAGTAAAATTTTTGTAGTTTTGTGGAGGGCAGTTGGAAATAACTTTAATGTTATATTCCTTAATGTGATCTTATCATAAATGTGAAATTAAAGACCTCTTATCACACCATTTTTCTTTGTTTACAGCTCAAAATAGTGTGAAATTAGAAGTTTAAAATAAAAGAGATGTGTTAAGTCAATTGACAAATCCACAATATGAAGTGAATAAATGTCATCTAGGGACAGATCATACATGACAAAGTTTAATGGGAAAAAAGAAACAAGTCTCATATGATCTTAACTATGTATAAAAAAATATTTGTAATACCCGTAAGAAGAAAAAAAGTAAAGCAATGCTCCAGTGTTACCTCTAAGGGTTAGGATTATAAGTAACTTTCACAATGTTTATATATTTTATGTGTTCATGAATAGGTTTCATGTAAGTAGGCTTTTGACGGATTTGCTAACCCACTTCAGCTGAGAGCCCTCTATCCAACTATGCAACCGCCATAAAAAAGGGTGTACAATCACTGAAGGACATGGTAAGTTTATTTGGATTTGGGACTCTGCAGAGTTCAGTCTCGGCTCCCCGACGTCCTCCTGCCATGGCTCCTGGACCTGGAGGAGCTCCGGCTGCGGCTCCGGCGGCTCCGGCGGCTGCGGCTGCCCCGGCCACGGCTGCGGCCCCTTTTTCTTCCTCTGCTTCGGGAACTGTGCCTCTCCCGGCTTTTGGACACGTGCTTGTGGGATTTCTTGCCCGCGTGGCTCCTCCTCCTCCTCCTCCTCTCGGCCTCCCCGTTCGTCTTGTAGGAGTGGGCCGGCCCGGGGCTCCTCCTCCTCCGCGGCCTATTGTAGTAGTCGTCGTGGCGGCCCGGTCGCTCCCTCCTGTCTGAGTTCTTACTGAAGCAGGAGCCAGTCCGATCCGGAGATAGGTACATGTCTCGATTCGCTTCCCAAAATTCATTGTTGGGATTTCTGAACACGTGAAGAAAGTTGCAGTGTTTCCCTCTTGGACACTGCTGTATTTCAAACAAACCTGCAGTGGCACAGTGAGGAAACGGCATTTACTGCTGGCACTTCTTCCTTTTCAGAAGGTACATTTCTGATGTTCGCTTGTGATAGGACTATTTTCTCCCAGGTACTACTTAAAACCAGCCTGCATAAATTGATTTCATACTTTAGTTTCCAATATTTCAAAAATATTCAAATGCTCTAACAAATAGCATTCTGAAACATAAAGTTTTCATTAACAAGAACATCCCATTTCCCCACTAGATTATGGTTCACCATACAACCAAACAAATAGTAACCACACTATTTTTGTCCTAGGGCTTCACCATCCCACTGACTGACAGTGCAGATCCCCAAATTAATACTGTAGAATGATTCCTTGGAGCCTAGATGGTAGTGTGATTTGACAGCATGGTGCTGGCAAGACAGAATTACTGGTGAAAAGGGAGCACTCACTGTAGGTACAAGAACCTGTATTTTCGTTTTGTTTTAAAATATGATGATAAACATTGCCATATTGTTTCAAATTTACCAAGTTCTGTTAATATAAAAGATGCTTCTCAAAGTGGACTCTATTTTTTAACAATCCCTTTGACACTTTTAAACATATTAAAATAGCAGTAAATTCCCCAAATATGTAAAACAGTTAAAAGTTAAATAAATACCTTCCTCCTTGATACTATATACAAAAGCTAACTCAAAAATGGATCTTAAACTGTGAGATGAAACTATAAAATTCTTTAAAAATAAATGTATTCAACTTCATGGAAATTAAAAACTGTGCTTTAAAGCACACCATCAAAAAAGTGAAAAAAGGGCTTCCCTGGTGGCACAGTGGTTGAGAGTCCGCCTGCCGATGCAGGGAACGTGTGTTCGTGCCCCGGTCTGGGAAGATCCCACATGCCACGCAGCAGCTAGGCCCGTGAACCATGGCCACTGAACCTGCGCATCCAGAGCCTGTGCTCCACAATGGGAGGGGCCACAGTGGTGAGAGGCCCATGTAACACACACAAAAAAAAAAAATTGAAAAAACATACACTAATACATAATCTGCAGAGCATCTCTGATAAGGGACTTCTACTTACACTATCTAAAGAACACTTACAACTCAATAGTAAAAACAAAAGAGCTCAATTAAAAAACAGGCAGAGGACTTCATTTGAGATTTCTCCAAAAGATTATAAAAATGACCAGCAACTTCATAAAAAGATATTCAACATAACTGGCCATTAGCAAAATGCAAATCAAAACCACAGTGAAATAACCATGTCATAGCTGGTAGGATACATAAAATTAAAACAAAATTAACTTTATTGCAGGCATATACAGAAGCTAGTACTTATACATTGCTGGTGGAATTATAAAATAATTCAGCTGCTTTACAAAATTGTTTGGCAGTTTTTCAAAACATTAAACAGAATTACCATATAATCTTGCAACTATGCTACTAGGGCATGTACCCAAACGAAATGAAACATACACAGAAATCTGAACATCTTAGTAGCATTATACATAATATTCAAAACGTGGAAACAACCTAGGAGTCCACCAACTAATTAATAAATAAAATGTAGTATACCATAGAAAGCAATATAATTTAGATTATAAAAATGAGTAAAGTTCTGATACATGCTATAATATGGATGTATCTTGTAAACATGTTAAGAAGCCAGACACAAAAGGTCAATATTGTATGATTCCATGTATATGAAAATGTCCAGAATACGCAAATCTATGGAGAGGGAGAGTAGATTACTGATTATCAGCAGATGGGGAAGTAGAGAATGCAGAGTGGCTGCTAATGGGTGTCAGATTCTCAGAGGGTGAAGAAAATGTTCTAAAATTAGAGGTGATGGTCACACATTTCTGAATGAAACAAAAAACACTGAATTCTGTACTTTAAAAGGATAAATTTTGTTAAGTGAATTGTATCTCAAAACTACTGTTACTACAAAAAAAAAAAGTAAAATAGCTTCTTCTTTTGGAGAAGTCTAAGTCATGAACAGAAGCACATCACTGAAATCAAATGGGGTTCCCAGGAACTGACAAAAACGACCTACCTTCACAGAGAAAACAATTTTCTCCCTTTCTTCTTACAAGTCTTAAAGCTTATGTTGAAATTGTTCTTTTAGTTTTACTTCTAAAAGCTACCCCCCATGCCACTTTAACATGCTTTTAAAATGGCAGCATCTGCCAAGAGCAGGATGCCAAACCACTATTGTGATTCAGAATTTATAAGTTACATTTGCTTTAAATAAGATATTTTAAGCAAGTGAGTACAAAGCAAACAAGCAAAAGTAACAGGGAAGAAAAGTGTTCCCCAAAGGCATTTATAGCTTCATCCTTTTTCATCTGAGGCACCTGACAATTTGGCTAAGCCCATCTGATAGAAAGAAATTTGAAAATAACAAGGCCAACAGAACTGCTAGATAGTCTCAGCAAAGGACTCACTCATTTTCTGATTTGGTGATCTGTGTTCATGAATTAGTCTGACAACACCCTTAACAGATTCTACACAGCTATAATCAACCTCTAACATACAAAAGCAAGTATTTCATGTAAGCCAGAAAATATTACATGATGACATAACAAAATGATAGAATATTCATTAAGGATAAAAGATGGACAGAAAAAAACCACTCAAGTGAGGGGAGCCAAAGAATAGAAAACACCTCTAGGACTGTGATAAGTAAAATGTGGCTTATTAAAGTAGTACGCAGAACGCAGAATCAAAGATTAGATAACCTGAGTCTGCTACCAATACAGTGAACTCAGTTACTCATGGCATAACATGACCCACATGGTCTATTACAGATCTAAAATGTGATGTCCTTTATATAATGCTCATGTGTGGGAAGATGAGAGCTATTCCTTGCGATTCGTTTTTAAAAAAACCCCTTTAACAGGTTGTTTTTTTCCTACTAAGAATGTCCTTTTATATAGCAGTGGAACAATCAAGGGGAAAAAAATCATCATGGTATTTTACCTACCACAAATTGCCATTTTCCATCGGGTCACTGGGCAGAATTCACACTGAAGCTGTCGTCCAGCATACCATCGTCCATTAAACAGAGAAAGGGCTGCTTGACATTCTTCTTCCCTTTATACCACAAATTAACAGATGCATTTTACAGTAATGTTCTAATATATAGATATAACCCTGTTATTTATTAATCAGCTCTTTTGTTAATTTACTATAGGACCGCAAAGTCACTACTGAGGGAGCCCTTATGAGAGCATTCAAGCTCCTAAAGCTCAACATACACTAGGAATCTTTTTATTAACCCTCCAAAAGGTTCTGATGGATGCAAACTGGTTTCTTAATTCAAAAGAGTTGACTATTAAAAATGCAAAGTGTTTCCACTGTTAGAGATTGTTCTTTTTCAGCTAGGATTGCTGTTGCTCTACAGTGGTTAATTTAACCAATCAGCTATGTAATGATCTAGGCAAATATCAAGACTAAATAATGATACAATAACTGTTTTCTTAGCTGGTAAAATATACCTATGATTTATATTGGCTTCAATTTCTGACACTTTCAATTTATACTTCTAAATTCTCTATTCTGGTTTTCCTTGTTTTCAAGTTTTGTATCTTAATTACTAAATTCTATACATAATAATATAACTATTGAAACTTGTTCAAAACCATATAAATACACAAAGAATACGTTTTCTGTATCAGCTCTTGATGTTTACATTGTTAAAAGTATCATGCATATAAAAGATATGTATCAGTGGAATAATCCCAAAAGTCAATATAAATAAAACAGATGTGCTACAAAACATGGACATATTTAATATTTACGTTCAGAATACTTACGATTGATACTGAACATACACATTGCCCCTCAGATGAGGTTCCAAGTTGCAGCTGACCTAAAGAACAATGAAGTATTCTATCATAAAAAAACGTAAGGAAAAAAAATTCAGTTATCAAATACACTTTGTCTAGGCTAGTATTACCCTATGTAGTTACCACAAAAGATTTCAAAACTGAGATACCTTACTCTCACTTTTATTAAAGGCATACTTCATCATGCAGCAGCACTGCAGGCCCCAATTATGTGATCTCTGTTAATCAGATTCATTCTTCAATAAATATAAAATGTTTCCATATGCATAAAACCACAAGAAATATAAATCAGTCATATACAGGCCACTTTAATTTAATTTGCATTTTTGACTAAGATTGTAAAAAAATAAGTAGAATGTTAAAGTTTTACTTTCTTGAAATGTTGAAGCCATTTCACTCTATTCTTCCCTCTTGCTCACATAAATGAACCATCTTGAGAATGGGTGTATCTTTGAATTCCAGACACAAACATATATACACAAATACATATGTATGAATATATACAGACACAAATGCATATACATATATATTTATATAACCGTAGAAAAACCTGCCAACATTCATAGTAAAGTTTAGATTTTGGGCTTCCCTGGTGGCGCAGTGGTTGAGAGTCCGCCTGCCAATGCAGGGGACACGGGTTCGTGCCCTGGTCTGGGAAGATCCCACATGCCGCGGAGCGGCTGGGCCCGTGAGCCATGGCCGCTGAGCCTGCGCGTCCAGAGCCTGTGCTCCGCAGCGGGAGAGGCCACAACAGTGAGAAGTCCGCGTACCGCAAAAAAAAAAATGGTGTGAATAGACTTGCTGAACGTGAGTTGCTATACTTGTTCAATTTGTACAAAAACATCAGATATCTGTGAACTGAAGTAAAACGAAGTATGCCTGTAAAGAGCTCATGTAGAGAGCCCAGGGAACTTGGTGCATAGTTCTGCTAAATTTGATCCCCAAACAGAAACCTTGCTGGCCTTTGATCCAGTGTGGGCAAGAAAACTAACTCAGAGCTCCACCAACTGATGAGTACAGCTTTCAGTCCACCTACCAAGAAACGTAATTGGAACACATGGGAAACTGTACAGCCCACAGTACAGCCAATGTTACAGTAACACTTGAAAAGAGCACAGCCCATAGCTTTCCCTGTCTGCAGAGTAAAGCCAATGATCCTATCTGGCCAAGAATTCAGTGCATAGTCTTGCCTGATTGATTTGAGTCCCCAAACAACATGCTTAGCTGACCTTGGGACTTCTTTTCCTGCCCTGTGAGGGCAAAGAAAACTCTTATCTCTACCTACTGCTGACTGTAGTACCCAGAACTAACCATCTAGGACAGCAGTCCCCAACCTTTTTGGCACCAGGGGCCTGTTTCATGGAAGACAAACTTTCCATGGACTGGGGGTGGGGTGGGAGGGGGCAGAGGGGAATGGTTCAAGTGGAAATGCAAGTGATGGGGAGCGGCAGATGAAGCTTCGCTCGCTCACCTGCCACTCACCTCCTGCTGTGTGGCCTGGTTCCTAACAGGCCACAGATGGGTACCGGCCCACAGCCTGGAGGTTGGGGATGCCTGATCAAGGAAACTGAACCAGAGAACCCAGGCAACCAGTCTTCCTTGTACAGGGTACCAAGCCAGCAATCCTTTCCAACTGTTATCAGCCAGCTCTGCCTCCTCCCCCACCATCTCAGAGCTTAGGCAGTAGCCTGGTGCAAAAAGAGACCGACAAGAAGCCCCACCTGCCAAAGGACTCTATCAATTCACACTTCCAGGACTCTAAGTTAGGCTTGGAGAAGAGACTTCTGGTGAAAAGACTGCTTCCTCAAATGTATCAATGTTAAGAAATCAAGGATCATGAAAAATCAGGGTAACATGGCACCATCATAATAAAGCTCTAATAAGTGAACAGAAAGAAATGGAGAATTATAAACTAGTAAACAAATTCAAAACAATCCTCTGAAAGTTTAGTAAGCTACAAGAACACACAGGCAAACAACTTAAAGGAAATTAGGAAAACAATGCATCAAGAAAACAAAAAGTTCAACTAAGAAAAGATAAACAAAAATAAAATCAGGAAAAATAAAAATCTTAGAGGTAAAGGATATAGTGACTAAACTGAAGAGAACCTCAAAAGCAGACTTCACCTAAGAATCAATTATTTAGAAGACAGGACATTTGAAATTATACAATCAGAGGAGCAAAAGGAAAAAATAAAAAAGAGTGAAGAAAGCCTACAGGACTTATGGGATACCACCAACACAAACAATATTTGCATTATGAGAATCCCAGAAGGAAGGAGAAAGAGAAAGAGACAAAAAGTACATTTAAAGCAATAATGACTAGAAACTTCTCAAAGCTGGAAACAGATATAACAGATCCATGAGGCATGAAAGGCCCAAAATGGCTAAACCAAGACATTGTAAATTACAGTGTCTAAAGTAAAAGACAAAAAAATAATAATAATTGAAAGCAAGAGTAAAGTGACAAGTCACATACAAGGGGAAGAAATCCTCCTAACCCCCCTGCATAAGAATATAGGTGGATTTCTCAACAGAAACTTTTCAGGTCAGGAGAGAATGTAATGATATATTCATAATACTGAAAAGAAAAAAAGTCAACCAAGAATACCATACCTAGCAAAGCTGTCCTTCAAAAATGAAGCAAATATAAACACTTCCCTGAACAAAGAAAATCTAAGGGAGTTCATCAACACTAGACCTGCCTTACAAGAAATGCTGAAGAAAGTTCTTCAAATGGAAGTAAAAGGACACGAATTACATCATAAAAATGTTTCACTGGCAATGCTAAATTTTCAAAGTCATTACCATCTCTAATATAGAACCAGTGCTGTATGATTCACTTACAACTCTAGTTTAAAAGTTTAATCATATTAAAGATAACCAGGGGAATTCCCTGATGGTCCGGTGGTTAGGACTATGTGCTTCCACTGCAGAGAGCACAGGTTCGATTCCTGGTCAGGGAACTAAGATCCGTGGTATGGCCAGAAAAAAAAAAAAGAGAGAGAAAGGAAATCACACAAGGATAAGGACTAAGGAAAACATATATTGATATACACTCCTCCTATATAGGGAAGAGTCTAACAAGAGCCCAAATCAATAAAACATCAATACATTTGACTACATAAAAAAAATTAAAGATAACCATAATTATAATAATTTGCCACTGGATACACTATATAAAAAACATGTAAACTGCAATATAACATCAATAACCTAAAGTGTGAGGGGAGGAAATGTAAAAGTGTAAAATTTAGGAATGTAAGGCTCAAGGTAACAAGTAAAAAACCTGTAGTAGTTACACAAAGGAATATGATAAAAAAGTCAAAGTACACTGATACAGATGACATCAAATCAGTTTTTTAAAAAAATATTTTGTCTTCTTCCCTCCCTCAGACTCAAGTCCTAAGCATTTTTGCATTTGATGGGTCAGGAACATGAGCCCAATGTGGGGATGTGCCATTTTTTTTTTTTAATATATATATATATATATATATATATATTTTTTTTTTTTTTTTTTTTTTTTTTTTTTTTTGCGGTATGCGGGCCTCTCACTGTTGTGGCCTCTCCCGTTGCGGAGCACAGGCTCCGGATGCGCAGGCCCAGCGGCCATGGCTCACGGGCCCAGCCGCTCCGCGGCATATGGGATCCTCCCAGACCGGGGCACGAACCCGTATCCCCTGCATCGGCAGGCGGACTCTCAACCACTGCGCCACCAGGGAGGCCCTTTTTTAATATATTAAAAAAATATTTTATTTATTTTTATTTTTGGCTGCGTCAGGTCTTTGTTGTGGCATGCAGCATCTTTGTTGAGGCACGTGGGCTTCTCTCTAGGTGCAGTGTGTGGGCTCCAGGGCGCCCGGGCTCTGTAGCTTGCAGCCCCTGGGCTCTCTAGTTGAGGCACATTGGCTTAGTTGCCCTGAACCATGTGGGATCTTACTTCCCCAACCAGGGATTGAACCCACATCCCCTGCATTGGAAGGCGGATTCTTTACCACTGGATCGCCAGGGAAGTCGCAACATCAAATTGCAAAAGAAGATAAAAGAAGAGAGCAGGATAAGAAACAAGCAACAGTGCGTCTACCAAACAGTTAGAAAACAATGAAAAAAATGACAATTATTATTTTCAAAAAATCTACAAACAGTAAATGCTGGAGAGGGTGTGCAGAAAAGGGAACCCTCCTACACTGCTGGTGGGAATGTAAGTCGGTGCAGCCACTATGGAGAACAGTATGGTGGTTCTTCAAAAAATTAAAAATAAATCTACCATATGATGTAGGAAACCCACTTCTGGGTATTTATCTGAAGATAAATATCTGGGTATTTATCCAGTTATGGATGAGTGGGTTAAAAAAAAGTGAGATAAATACACACACACAGTGGAATATTATTCAGCCATAAAAAAGAAAGCCTGCTATTTGTGACAACATGGGTAGACACTGAGGGCATTATGCTAAGTGAAATAAGTCAGACAGAAAAAGACAAATACAGTGTGATCTCACTTACATGTGGAATCTTAAAAACAAATACAAAAACAAAAATGAACTTATTGAAAAAGAGATCAGATTTATGGTTACCAGAGTTGGGGAAACTGGATGAAGGTGGTCAAAAGTTACAAACTTCCAGTTGTTAGATAAATAAGTAGTGGGAGGTACAGTGATTATAGTTAACACTGTTGTGTAATAACACTGTTGTGTAATATATCTGAAAGTTAAGAGAGAAAATCCTCAGAGTCCTCATCACAAGGGAAAAAACATTTTTTTATTAATTACATGAGGTGATGAATGTAACTAAACTTGCTGTGATAATCATTTTGCAGTATGTACAGGTCAAGTCATTATGTGGGACACCATAAACTTATAAAGTGCTGTATGTCAATTATATTTTAATACATCTGAAAGAAAAAATACAACATAGAGCTCAGAATTTTAAGCAAAAGAAAATTTTAGATAGTGGTTATGCATGAACAGCGAGATTTCCATTAAGGAGCTGCAAGTTTTGAAAGCAGTATGATTTAGAGATCTCAAGAAGGAATAAAGTGGTAATTCACTTTTGAGATGAGGAAAATTCATAAAGAGGTAAAGTGATGTGTTCTGGAGCACAGGGTTAGTCAAACCACACTGACTCCATGGCCTGTGCTTCTAACGATATTGTGCTGTGTATGACAGGCACTTCCACTTCACTTTTTATTAGTTGTACAGTCATTCCTTGGTTTCCTTAGGGGATTGGTTCCAGGACTCCTTGGATACCAAAATCCATGGATGCTCAAGTCCCTTATATAAAAGGGTACAATATTTGCACATAACCTATGCACATTCTTCCATAAACTTTAAATCATCTCTGGATTACTTATAATACCTAATACAACGTAAATGCTATATAAGTAGCTGTCAGTTTGTGGCAAATTCAAGTTCTGCTTTTTTGGAACTTTTTGGATTTGGGGGTGGGGGCTAGGGAATACCTTCAATCCACCGCTGGTTGTATCTGCAGTTGCAGAATCTGCAAATGTGGAAAGTACAGATATAGAGGGCAAACTGTACTGAGAATTAGTGCGAAGACAGGACGATATATACAACAGTAGCAAAAGATAAGAGGAAAGAAAATTTTAAAAGAAATTTTAAAAAAAAGCTCAGAGTCAGTAAACAAAAGTATAGCTCTGGGGCTTCCCTGGTGGCGCAGTGGTTGAGAGTCCGCCTGCCCATGCAGGGGACACAGGTTCGTGCCCCGGTCCCGGAAGATCCCGCATGCCGCGGAGCGGCTGGGCCCGTGAGCCGTGGCCGCTGAGCCTGCGCCTCCGGAGCCTGTGCTCCACAACGGGAGAGGCCACAACGGTGAGAGGCCCGCGTACTGCAAAACCAAAAACAAAACAAGAAAAATAAAAATAAAATTTAAAAAAATAGATTAAAAAAAAAAAAAAAAATTATGTGTAATTTGCATTCCTTTACTCAGTAACACAAACCATGATTTTTGGAACATTATGTTCTGTTTGATAATATCCAATCTATAAACAAAATCTAAAAAAAGTCAAGGTTTATGTTCTTTGTAGTTCCAGAAGACAATGCATACTTTGGGCAGAAGGTGCAAGCTGGCACTATCAACATAATACATTAATCAGCAAGCTGTGTTACAATGCAGTTGTAGCTGAGACCAACTACAAGTAAGGAGGTGCATTCCCCATCACATGCAGCCCCTTAATAGAAAAATGCTTGGACAGCTGTCTGCAGGGGACCTTATTCAGAGAATTATTATGCAGAGAATTCACAGGCTGGAAAAGAGGGGGACCATAAACATACTGAGTGGATGAAAGATCTTTCCTCATCAAAACCTCAGAACCCAGGAAATGTCATGCTAGTACCTCTTTCCAATTTCAAGCAGTACCTCTACTGTATTGCAATGAGGTAGATGGAGAGGGAGACAGAAGGAATTAACATTTCCTTCCACCATGGCACCAGGCCCTACGCCACAGCACACGTCCCACCCAGGCGGAGAGCCTGTACCCTTGCTTTCCCATCCCATCCAGTACTTCAGAGGGAGGTGAACTAGTCCCGTCCTCCATGCACACTGCATGTGCCCACCTTGAACTGGACCACTTTCCCCACGTTCTTAAACTCGGGGAGCACGTCATCATAGAAGTCCAGGAACTGCTGGTAGGTCTCCTCTTCGCTGTACTCCAGGCTTGCGTCGGGGTCATAGTCGTCCCTTCTGCACTGCTGCATCCCAAACGTCATAAACATGCTTTTAATAAGAAGGGTGGGACTCGATGTCGGGAAATTGTGTTTACGTGAACACCTGCAACAACAGTTAATCTTATTCTATATATAATATTTTACAGTTTTCACGGCATTTTATGTTTTTTCTCTCATCCTTGCAACCCACTAAAACAATCATGGGTAGTATTTCCCCGACTTTGCAAAGAAGCAAGCTGAGGCCTAAGAAAGCTCAGCTGTCCAAGTCACATGGCTTGTGAGATATGATCCAGATCTGACTACCTTACAATCTAGTGCCTGTTTGTTATATGGCATTATATAAATATAATTTAATTTTTATTTAAGAAGCAATGTTAACCTTTACAAAAAACAGGATTCTCTTTTGCAGTTTCAACTGGTCAGGGCTGCGCTGACTTAACTCACTTGTACTTGAATAATTTAAAAAATGCTTCATATGACCTTTATTATTATTTACTTTCTTGTCCTAAGATAACATGAGAAAAAAAATTTATTTCAAGGTTCCAAGTAATTAACACTACATGGTTAATATTTTGTAGTTAAAAACTGGTCAGTCATGGATGCCAGCAACTTGGGGAAAGAGAAATGTGGAGTTGTTTCATGGGTATAGAGGTTCAGTTTTGTAAGACAAAAAAGTATATAAAGATTATACATCTATGTACCTACTGAGATAATGCATACAGAACGCCCAATAAAAATCATGCATAGGTCTGAAATGTTCAGTGTTAACTAATGTGAAATTTTCTACTCTCCAAATGACCTTCTAGATTATACAATTTGTAATGTGATCCGAATTCCCAAGTAGCTACCTACAGAATTGGGAGAACTTACCTTGGTTGGCACTGTTAACTGTAATGTGAAATTTTATAGCTGTAAATAAATATAGTAGCAAACAAGCACCTTAATTAATGAATTTAAAATTCTGTTCACCCAGATCTAGTTCTAGGGTGTCAAATGAGCATCTGTGAATTTTGGGACAGAGCCAAGTCACTGTTTAGGGAAAATCCCCACTGTACCTGGAAATACTCACACAAGCTTGAGTGTATTAAAAAATGATGGCCTGACATCTCCTATTGAAAAGTTAGGTAAGTCGTATTTTTGAAGGCATGGTACTGATCCTCTGTGATTCCCAGAATCACCTGAAAAGAACTGGAATGCATTAAAATGCAGAGTCAAATGTACTGCATATTCAAAATAACTTGTTTCCTTCTCTCTGCCTTGCTTCCCATTTCCTCTATTTTCTTTAACTTAGTATGTAGCCTTTTACAGTCACTTCTGGAAGAAGGTAAGATATAAATAAATACTCAAGACAGATATGAGTATCTTGAGTATCATTAGTAGTTATGTTCTTTTGGGGGGCAGGGGGAGGAAAGAACTCTCAAAGCCGTGACTCCAAAAAATGCCAATTCCAGAAAGATTCCAGACTTGAACTTAGTACTACTAAAAACATGCAACCAAAGAAATGCTTAGGTTATGAATGTATTTCTCCAATGATCTCACAAACCTTAACAAAAAAGAATGCTTGAAATGATCTGCAGCAAGTCACTACAGTTCTCTGTAAAAGTGGAACAGTAAATTTGTCTGAGAAGATGGCCCTGGATTTATCTCACAATTTGTCACCTGAATGACGAAATGCCTAACTCATATATATATTTGCACAGTTTTAATGCTAATTTCATATGCCTGTGAAAGTATTAAGAACTGTCACAAACTAATCTGACCACTGTGGATATTTCCTTGAAACAGCTCTTAGGTGTGGTTTTCAGAGTGTGACGTTCCTTTCCCCTTTCCGCAAATTAAGTACAGTCAACTCATTTCCTAAAACTGTTAAGGATATCTCCCATCTTCTCACATAAACCCAATAAAAGGACAGTCTTTTTTTTGCCTTGCTGTGTGGCTTGTGGGATCTTAGTTCCCCAACCAGGAATTGAACCTGGGCCCTCCGCATTGAAAGTGTCGAGTCCTAATCACTGGATAACCAGGGAACTCCCAAGTACAACCTTAAAGTCTTAAAATTCACGGAAATATTGGCAGTACAACATAAACAAGGGATCAGGCAGCTAAATTCTTGAAACTTGAACTTTAGTTCAACTATGCACACAAATGTGAACACATTCTGAGTCTCAGCTGTCTTTCAAACATAATACACAAAATATTTATGAGGGGGAGTATATTAAATCAATGAACTATTACTATTTTTGATGAGATTAAACCTACATTTGGGTTCTAAAGGTTAGTAAACGGAATAAAATCCCTCTTCTTGGTTGGCTCCCGGTTCCTCAAGAGGAAGCTTTCACTGTTCACCGCATTTTATGAATCCCTTCACAGATACCCTGAGCAAGTATAATCCCAGCTATAAAACAAAAAGGGAGTTAAATATTCTACTTTCAATCCTGGGGCACACTGAAAACAACGGGAGACATTTCAAAATGTCTGAGATTCTGATTAACATAATTTGAGGTGAGGCTAAAGAATATTTTTTTTAAGTTTTTAATATGATCCTAATATGAGTCAGAATTACTGTTTTTAGACATGTAAAAAGGTGAAGACAAGTTTAGGGTGAAAAAAAAAGAAGGATAGCAAAGGTCAGTATTTTTTTTTTTTTTCTTTTTGCAGTACACGGGCCTCTCACTGTTGTGGCCTCTCCACTCCGGACGCGCAGGCTCAGCAGCCATGGCTCACGGGCCCAGCCGCTCCGCGGCATGTGGGATCTTCCCAGACCGGGGCACGAACCTGTGTCCCCTGCATCGGCAGGCAGACTCTCAACCACTGTGCCACCAGGGAAGCCCCCAGGTCAGTATTTTGAAGAAGGAAAAACTCACAGCAAAGATAATTTTATGAGTAAAATATAAAAGAAGAACCACATAGTTTCATGGATTGGGGATTAATAGGACATAAAAATTATGATTAGATCTTCTCCTCTGTAGAATACATAATAAATTTACTGAATTACTTACTACTGACAGAGATTACTCTAATTACTCAGTTTGTCTCCTGTTACCCATCTTTTCGTTTACCCTTGGTCAACCAGCCTCTTAAAACATTAAATGGAAAATTCTGGAAATAAACAACTTGTAAGTTTTAAATTGTGCACTGTTCTGAGCAGTGTGATGAAATATCGTGCTGTCCTACTCTATATCCTGCCAAGGATCTCCATCCAATGACACCACCTGCTCCTGGCATCCAACCATCAATATCATCATGGTTTAATGATACAGTATCACCAAAACAGATGATCTTCCTTCCTTCTATCATCAGAAGGTTAACAGAAGCCTAAGTCATTTATCTCATGTCATCTCATCATGTAGGCATTTCATGATCTCACATCATCATAAGGGTGAATGTAGTACAAGATATTTTGAGAGAGACAGCACATTCCTATAACTTTTATTACAGCATACTGCTCTAATTGTTTCATTTATTATTATTAATCTCTTTCTGTGCCTATTTTAATAATTAATCTTTGTTATTGGTTTTGGTTATTGGTTATTCTTATAGGAAAAAACATAGCATATAGTGAGTTTGGTACTAACTGTGGCTCAGCCATCCACTGGGGTGCTTGGAACATATGCCCTGTGAATAGGGCCAGATTATTGTACCTACTTTGAATTGTTTATTGATAAATGAGGCAAATTATAAAAATGACAAGTGCCTGGAACACAGATGTTCAAATATTTGTTAAATGAATGAAGAGATCAACACTTAGTTTTCCACATAAATGTCTTGTTTCAGAAACACTGATCCCAAAGAGATACAGAACAAAAATGGTTCAGAGAACAACAGCAACAATGATCATAATGAAAACACAAGCAAACTCTTAGGGCTTGCCATATGCCTGGCACTGTTCTGTGTGCTTCCCATGTATTCACTCATTTCAGGCTCACAATCCCCTTATAAGGGTGATACTATTTTTAATCCCTATTTTATAGATAAGGAAAATATGGTACAGAGATCTTAATTAACTTTCCCAAAATGACAGCTACTAAACCTAGTTTTTGAACCAAGAGGGCTGTTCCTGAGCCTGAGTATACTGAGAATGGTTAATGTGAATACTCCCTCTATTCACTCGGATCCTGTCCTGCGCAGATATCCATTTTAAAAAAGCAATTTTAAAAAGCTCGTTTTGTGCAAGTGTTTTCCACTGGAAAAACAAAGCCAGGGTTCTAAGCTTCCTGGAAACAGCACAAATGTATTATTTCCCCAATCATGTTGTCCACATGGACCAATGCAAGCACAGGGTAGAAAACAAGAAGCAAAAGATCTTTATAAGGTGTGGGAGGAAAGTAGAGGAAGCACCACCAGAGAACTAGGTTAAGTCTACCCTAGAAATAGGTATGGGGGAAGCAGAGTACAGTCAGCTGGAGGACTGGAAAAGTGGCAAGAAGCCAGCAGATACGTGATTAATAATTTAAACTTAAGACTGTGCCTCTCCCAAAAAAAGAACTCAAGAAACCCAATGGTTCAACTCTCTTAATTCTGACGTGATAAAACAAAATTATTTACCTATCTCCAAATCTGCAGGCTCCCGTTTTACTGTAGAATGGACAAGTAGCTCTATCTTTCTCCATTATTCTTAAGTCTGTGGGTGGTTCTGGATTTTGCCATGTGGCACCACTTTCCAACTGTTGAAAATAACCATAACTTTACTGGTAGTTTTAAAAATCCATGACAATTAAAGATTTAAAGTATATTCAAAATATTTTGGTCAAAAATAAAAACAGATTCATGTAAGAATATACACATTTAAGTTGTATCACACAATCTAGACTCTACAAACAACTGTCGTGAGACAGGGGCTATATGTCTCTCCTGGCTCCCAGTCACTGCCCATCATCAGGCATCAGTATGGCTACCTGGAGCAGTCACCAAGGTTTCACTTCTGTCCATCCATTCCGAAAAGGGTTGAAGGACTTGTTAGGGAACCACCCCGAGAGCAATCTACGTTACTCTGAATCAAGTTAAACCATCCATCTGGGCATAAGAGTGTGTGACGCTGTTTACATATACTTTAAGGACTATAAACAATTTCAGTCCACCAGGGTGATTTTTGGTTTTGTTTAGCAGTTTACTTCTGTTGCTGCTGCTGAACAAATCACACACCTATGGAGGGATTCCCACATTCAGCCAGGATCTAAGTAGTTTAACACGAAATTAACATTACCAGAGGTATTCTTTTTAAAGAAATGTTCACTGGTATCAAAATTTTAATGAAAGTTTAAAAAAATACCTCATTTTCAGCCTGTTCCAGCATCTTCTGTATAGATTCCTACAAATGTAAACATGGGATTAATAAAAATCTGAAAGTCAGGTAACTGATAGCTAGTTTTTGTGGTTAAGAATCTCAAGTTAAAATTTTAAAAAGCCTATATACATGCAAGGTTTCATGTTCTTATTTGCTTTCTACAGTACAGATCTTCTGAACAGCTTTCAAAAGAATATAGGTGAGAATTTTTATTCAAATATAAAATGTAATAAAACACATTATAAAATATTTAAGAATATTCCTGTAAGTTTCAGAAACAACAGTTACTATGTTTAAGCATATATACCACATACAAGTTTTTAAGATGAGGTATCAGTGAGTATCATAAAGCACAATGCTAGCCACAACATCATTAATATTTAAAAAAAGCTAAAAATATGACATGGACAGTAGTATTTAGGATTTATGAGCTATTTCAAAGTTTTTGATAAGGCAAAGTAAGTTCTCCAAAATTTCAGTAAATTTCTATGTTACTGGCATTTAAACATTTTAATCATGTCAGACTTCTCTTCTTTAGCCCCTTAAAGAATTACATAAAAGACTTGATAAATCTAGATGCATGTAAAAGTCCTCCATGGTCAAAACAGAACTTTTGTTTCCTCCTTGTCGACCCTCTTAAGTGTCACATCTCAGTAAATGGTGCTTTCATTTACTTCCCCTCTTATTCAAAGTAAACACCTGAGAGTATGACTTGGATTCTCACATTCCCTTTCACACCTCTACCCTCAATTTAGCATGAGCAATCTTGTTGACTCTGCATTAACATACCCCAGATCTGTGTACTAATCTTTGTAAAGCAGTATCCTCATACAAATTACCAACATATCATATGCTATTTGAAACAGCAGCGTATCTTGACTCTTGCCTCTTTGGTCACTGTTCCCTACTCCCTATTCTTTATACAAAAGTGATGAATGATTTGTTATAGGTAAAGACAATGGCTTTTTCCATTACACTTAGCATTAAGTCCAAACTCCTCCTTCCAATCCAGGAGGTCTTAAATGATCTGACCCTGCCTACCCTTCTGATCTCCTCCCTGCCCCTGCTACTCTCTCCTTTGGTCTCTGGGATTCAAACACCCTCACCTCCTTTCAGTTCTATGCTCTGGGCCCTTCCCTCTGCGTAGAGCCCCTGAGATCTTTGTACTCAGGTAACAGCATAAAACATCGGCTTCTCAGAAAAATATTCCATGATCATTTATCTAAGGAAAAATACTCATCTATGTCCATCACTCTATCACATCACCTTGCTTTATTTCTTTGTAGCACTTAACACCACTGGAAATTACCTTTTTTGGGCAACTTATCATATGGCTTCCCCATTTAGCAAAGTAACACTAAGAGCAGAGACTGTATCTTTTTCACTGTCTTATCCCATTAACTAGACAACTGTCTAGTACATAGCAGAATCACATATATTTCTTAAATCCACTTAGAATCTACAGTCAGTCCTCTGTATGTGTGGGTTCCACAGCCATGACTTCAACCAATGATAGTACAAAAATATTTGGGAAAACACCCCACAAAGTTCCAAAAAGCAAAGTCTGAATTTGCAATGTGCTAGCAACTATTTTTGTACCTTTTACACTGTATTGGGCATTTTAAAAATCTAAAAATTTTTTAAAGTATATAGAATGATGTGCATAGGTTATATGCAAATACTATGTCATTTCACTTGAGCACCCACAGATTTCAGTACCCTCAGGCAGGGGTCTCCAATCCCTGGACTGCACAGCAGGTGAGCAGCAGGCAAGTGAGTGAAGCTTCATCTACCGCTCCCCATAGCTCGCATTACCACCTGAACCATCTCCACCCTGTCCACAGAAAACTGTCTTCTACAAAACTGGTCCCTTGTGCCAAAGAGGTTGGGGACTGCTGCCATCAGGGTCCCTAGAACCAATCAATCACCAGAGATACCCAGGGATGACTGTACTTTATGCTTCTCTTTAATGCCTTCTAGACTTCCTTAAAAAAATTACAGCATTTAAAAGAAGCCATAGCTTCTATCTGAACCCTGGAAACCTCAAATGAAAAAAATTCCATACTTAAAATCGCAATTGAGTCCTCTCTATAAAAAAATTTAAAAGTTCCAAATTTCTTGTCCCCTGATACATCTCACCACATCTAGAAAGTAGTGCTCAAATTAAGGTGCCTAAAATTTGCACTGGAATTAACTAATGACTGGAAATACAAAAAAACAAAGTTGTGGAGACTACTTCTACCCCATTATGACCAAGACACAACCAAATCCATTTTTTCCCCATTATGAGATGATTAACTACTCAATTTTATGTTATGCAAACTTAGAATACAGCAAAGAAAAATGCTGATGAATCATTTCAACTAAAGATGGGTTGTGAATTTTTGAAATAATCACCCTATTAAAGAAAGTAGCAAAATACATCAAATCAATGTTTACAAAGAATCCTGAAAGACATGAAAGATATGTACATACACCTTACAGATTACTTTTTTAAATTAGCAAACTATTAGCTACAGGTTTGAAAGCAAGTCAAGAATTAATGAGAACGACAGCAAAAATCTCCTAAATCTTAAATATTCGACCCTTGTTTTCTCAAAATCAAATAGTTTTGGTGGCAGGACACAAGCTCTTAAGCCTTTAAGGAACGAAATAAACATGTCAAGTATACAAAATGTTTTTTCCTAAACAAGTCAACTCACACAGTTGAACCTGAGAGTCACATCATTTGCTAGAGTGGTACAAAGTGTAAAGCAGGGGCCAGCTGTCTGCTTCTATATAAAGCTTTATTAGAACACAGCCACACCTATTTGTTTCCATACTGCCATGGCTGCTTTTGCACTACACTGGGTAAAACTGAAGAAACGGTTAAATTAGGATTTTCTTAATTGCTACTGCATGGACACAAAGAATATGTGTGTCTCTACTAAAAAAATACGACTTTTAAACAACAAACTGAAAAACTACAAGCCCTCACATGCGCATAGCTTCAAATCCATCATATACTCTATCTGCACACTTTATACAGTGTATTTATCCTCCTATGATAAGAATCACCTCTTTTTCTCTTTTCTCCTGTAGTTTCTGCTTCTCCTCTTCTCTCGCTCTTCTCTGATGTTCTTCCCTCAACTTTCTCTTCAAAGAGAAAAGAAACGTATTTTCCCCCAGACTTAATTTTTAAAATATTCAACATATGGGATAAATTAATTAAAAAAATTAAATATATTGGTTACACAGACTATCACTTTCAAATATATAAATATTTTTTGCAGTACGCAGGCCTCTCACCGTTGCGGCCTCTCCCGTTGCAGAGCACAGGCTCCAGACACGCAGGCTCAGCAGCCATGGCTCACGGGCCCAGCCGCTCCGCAGCATGTGGAATCCTCCCGGACAGGGGCACGAACCCGTGTTCCCTGCATCGGCAGGCGGACTCTCAACCACTGCGCCACCAAGGAAGCCCTCAAAGTATTTTTGCTGCTGTTGTTCAAGGCATGTAATTCTTAATGTGAGAAAGTCATTCTCTATTTTAATTAGAAGTTATTTTAGTTAACTAGTTAGGTAGTTGATTAATTTGACTAAAAGCATACCTCTTGTTCTTCCTGCTGTTTTCTAGCTGCCTCTTCCTTTTGCCTCTTTATTCTGAAATCCTCTTGTGCTTTCTGCTCCCTCAACAACCACTCCTCATGTAAGTTTTGCCTATTGATATAATTATGTAATCAAATAAAAGAATTGGCATTATTCTACAAACACACACACATACACTATATATAATAGCAAATAACACATTTTTGGGATGATTAAAATGTCATGAAAGTTTTTTTACATAAAGCCTTTAAGAGGTGCAAGAGAATTAGAGGACATAATAGAACACTTGAACTTGGAAGAGCACTACAATCAGCATCTTCTTAGAAGGTAACAGCTTAAAGTCACTACTTCCACATTCTTGTGTGACATTTGTTCTGTCACTTTTCTCATATTAAAAAAAACAGTAGTAACATTAAAGTTTGTCCTAGTCTGATCATACAGATGTGCAGGTGCCAACAGAGCAAATAATAAGTTTCAAAGCAACATCCAGGTTTCCACATTTAGAAAGTATAATCCTTCCATTCTATGCATTTTTTTTTTTTAATTAAGGGTACTTTAATTAATTAATTTATTTATTTTTGACTGTGTTAGGTCTTCGTTTTTGTGCAAGGGCTTTCTCTAGTTGTGGCAAGCGGGGGTCACTCTTCATCGCGGTGCGCGGGCCTCTCATATCGCGGCCTTTCTTGTTGCGGAGCACAGGCTCCAGACGCGCAGGCTCAGTAGTTGTGGCTCACGGGCCTAGTTGCTCCACGGCATGTGAGATCCTCCCAGACCAGGGCTCGAACCCACGTCCCCTGCATTAGCAGGCAGATTCTCAACCACTGCGCCACCAGGGAAGCCCCCATTCTATGCATTTTAAAAGTGGCAACGGCAGGATTGCAGAACTATGAAAACCTGACATCTGCCATAAACTTAACGGGCTACTACTCCAAACAGTTAAGGGACTCTTGTGGTTTGTCCCCAGGCTCCTTAACAGCTAAAACATGGAAAATATCTTTTAAACATAAAGAATGCTACAGGTTTTGAATCTGTAGATGCTTTGGGTAGTATAGTCCTTTTCACAATATTTATTCTCCCATCCAGAGCATGGTATATTTCTCCATCTGTTTGTGTCATCTTTGATTTCTTTCATCAGTGTCTTATAGTTTTCTGAGTACAAGTCTTTTGCCTCCTCATGTAGGTTTATTCATAGGTATTTTATTCTTTTTGTTGCAATGGTGAATGGGAGTGTTTCCATTAATTTCTCTTCCTGATTTTTGGTTGTCAGTGTATAGGAATGCCAGAGATTTCTGTACATTAATTTTGCATCCTGCAAACTTACCAAATTCATTGATTAGCTGTAGTAGTTTTCTGGTGGCGTCTTTAGGATTTTCTATGTATAGTATCATGTCGTCTATGTTGCAGGGCAGGAATAAAGATGTAGGCATAGAGAATGGACTTGAGGACTCAGAGTGGGAAGGGTAAGCTGTGACCAAGTGAGAGAATGGAAAGGACGTATATACACTACCAAAGTAAAATAGCTAGCTAGTGGGAAGCAGCAGCATAGCACAGGGAGATGGGATTGGTGCTTTGCAATGACCTAGAGGGGTGGGATAGGGAGGATGTGAGGGAGGCTCAAGAGGGAGGTGATGTGGGGATATATGTATGCATATGGCTGATGCGCTTTGGTGTACAAAAGAAACGAACACAGTATTGTGAAGCTATTATACTCCAATAGAGATCTATTAAAAAAATGTTACAGGTTTTATGAAAAGATGATAAGTTATATAAACCAATTAGTAGCTATCTATTTTAGACAATGATCAATTATAAAAGAGATGTTACTGTAAAATAGCAAGTGTCTCAGACATTCAATATCATAAGTTTCTAAATTAAAGATGGGTTTTATTTCAAAGTGGATTTACCAATTAGATATTTAGAACAAAGACTGTATTTCTCCACTGAACTTGTAAAAGAGATAAAATATGAGGAAGTGTTTTATGTTACACTTCAGTAATATCAGCAGTTAATAGGATTTTATATCTAGCTGAGGGATCTGACCATAATTTCAAATATTCTATAGGAAAATGTATTTGATTTCCAACTGAAGATTCCAGGAACACACCCTTGAGCTACGGTGAAACCTGGCTTATTGCCTATGTCAATATTCATTTGCCCTATTCATATTATAGGGCAAATATAGATGTTTCAGTGTGCAAAATTCTGGCTTAAAGAATCTTTTGAGGAAGTTACTAGTTGTATACAAATTTAAGACCACAAAAATAATTTTAAAAATTAAAATCTTTAGATTTAGTAACTTCAATATACTATATATTATGTTAAAATAGTGCATAAGATATCAACTGTAATAAGAAATGAATAAATAAAATAGTGCATAAAGTCACACATTATTTTCATGTAAACTTATTTTGCTGTTTTCCAACAAATAAAGTTAGCATGCAACTTGTAGAAAATTAAACAAAGAGCAGAAAAACAAAAATACATGTATAGTGATGTAAAAGAAGGATTTCTTACATATAAATGAGGAAAGAAACATCAGTTTGCTATTTTATACAATATGTAGCATCTGTATTATAACAGAAATCTATAATAACAAAACAACCAGAGTTATTAAAGCACCTCCTATTGCTGACACTGTGTAAGCACTATACATATATATTTCATCTCATGTAATCTCCACAATTCTATGAGATAGGTGGTATAACTGATTTCACCTCAATATTAAGGATAAGGATATTTAATCTTAGATTAACTAAGAAATGTGGAGCACAGTTGTACAGCTAGTAGGAATTAGGGCCAGAACTGGAGTTCAAGTCTGGCTCAAGTCATTTCGATGCTTTTAATCAGTACTCATTAAAAAAAAAAAAAAAAAACCTAAAAAATACTGGAAGAAAAAAATAGCAAAATATTTTCACTACCTTGGGATAGGAGAGGTCTTTTAAAGTTAGACACCGAGACCAGATACTGGATTTCAAATTATGAAACTGACATGAAAATCAAATTGTTAAGTAATGTTGTGAGCCAAACTGAGACCAATAATAAATGAGAAAAATATGTCATGAATATAACAGATAGAGGATTAATATCCTTAATTAGTAATTATAAAAAACATACATGTTAATGAAAAATATATATTTATTTATATTTATCTTCTTAGTGTGAATGAATATATGGGGAAAATGGGCACTTTTGTTCACTGCTGGAAAAACTGCAGACCCAGATGCCCTTTCTCTCTAGTTATGTATACCTATTATTTGATTCCAGCAATATTATTTCTAGGCATTTTCCTAAGGAAATAATAGGACAATTTTGTAAGTTATATAAGCATAGATACTAACGAACTTACTATATAACAATAAAAGCTACTATTATCTCAATGTCCATCAACAAAGAACAATATAAAGAATAAATTATGCTAGATCTATACAATAATACTATGTTACTATTAAATGGTTGAATTAGACTTCTGCTAATTACTGAAAGATATGTATTCTATCATATGATACTGAAATATATGTATTCTATAACAAGCAACAAAACCAATTTATAGAAAGATGTATAACTATCAGCCCATTATACAAATACATTTTTACACATTTGCACTCAACTGTTTGTAACAATGGCTACCTTTGGGTATGACGCATTTACTGAAGGTCTTTCACTTTTTATCTTTCTAATTGTTTGAATTAGTTGTTCTTTTGCATACCCACTTACCAATCACCAAAAGCAGTGAAAAATACTTCGGTTAAAAAATATTTTATACAAGTTTTAAAGATACCAAATATATTCTTTAAAGTTACCATACACTTTAAACAGAAAGGCATGGTTGTTATTCAGGCATAATTAAAAAAGAAAGCCACATTGGGAGAAAATAAGTAAATGAAATACAGTCTACGTTAGTAATTCAAATAAGAAAAAAAACACAGGAAAAACTTTTACAGGAACAAATTATACAATGGTTCCTTCATTTAACAGATGAGGAAAGTGTATCAAAAAAGGTTAAAACAAATACATACATAATTGCAAAGAATCACCCTTAGCACTTTGGGTCATACCTCACACCATATGTCACACTGACAACTGAAACAAACGCAAGTCCTCACCTATAAATACGATGTCTCTTGGCTTGACCTTACATTTAAGAGTTTTTGAGATTAGAGTGAGGCATATCTTCCCTTATATGAATACTAGACCCCCACTAACTTTAAATTAGGTTGTATGATCAAGTTATTGCTTGGTCCTAAATAGAGTATACTTCTTTCGTTAGACTTTTTTTTTCTTAAAAAAAAATGGACTTTCTTCGTGCAACAGTCTTCGGTTTATAGCAACATTAAGAGAAAAATGCAGAGTTCCCACACACCCTTTGCCCCATGAATGCATAGTCCCCCTATCAACACTGCTACAAGTTTTTATAAAGAAGATCTATATCAATAAAGCCTTATAATTTCAAATAAAATAACTGAGTACACTTTAAGCTTTTAAATCAGTGCTGACCTCTCTATTTGCAACAGCTTCTCTTCTTTTAACTGTTTTTCAATAATAGCAGCATCCTCCTCTTCCTTTTGTGATAGTCCTGAGGGAATTTAAATCTTTATTAAACTGAGTACTATAAAACTTTCGTCAATGATTCAGGAAAACATTTAAACATTTGAAATTGTTAATGTTTACAATAATGGTATAAACCTGTCTTTTTAAACCTGCTAATAATAAAGGCTCCAAATAGCAAAACTCTGGACAACCTAAGCAACAGAAAATTAATATAAGTAGTAGATAAAACATTACATTAAAAAAAAATCCACAGTTCATAATACTTAAAAAGGTGTTGGGGGAACATTTACAAAAGAAAGGCAACTAAAATATAGAGAATCTTTTTTTTTTTTTTTTTTGCGGTACGTGGGCGTCTCACTGCTGTGGCCTCTCCCGTTGCGGAGCACAGGCTCCGGACGCGCCGGCTCAGCAGCCATGGCTCACGGGCCTAGCTGCTCCGCAGCATGTGGGATCTTCCCGGACCGGGGCACGAACCCGTGTCCCCTGCATCGGCAGGTGGACTCTCAACCACTGCGCCACCAGGGAAGCCCAAGAATCATTTTTGAAACACTCATGGTAAAAACTAATTAAGGTAAAGTTGCTAAAACCACTGGAAGAAGTAATTAGCACAGGATATTTATACCATTTCAATACACCATCCCCGGGAAGAGTACTTAATTGTAAAGAGGAAAAATGTAGTTTTACACTGGATCAATCTAGTAGGCAACACCTTTGTCTTGTATATGAATTTAGAGAGGGACGTAAACATTCAGACCATAGCATTTCATCTGTACTTCCCCACAGCATACCCCAATTCATGTCCTTCTCACATAGCAACTAAAAAGTGCAAAGCCTCGGGCCTCCCTGGTGGCGCAGTGGTTGGGAGTCCGCCTGCCGATGCAGGGGATACGGGTTCGTGCCCCGGTCCGGGAGGATCCCATATGCCGCGGAGCGGCTGGGCTCACATAGCAACTAAAAAGTGCAGAGCCTCGGGCCTCCCTGGTGGCGCAGTGGTTGGGAGTCCGCCTGCCTATGCAGGGGATACGGGTTCGTGCCCCGGTCCGGGAGGATCCCATATGCCGCGGAGCGGCTGGGCCCATGAGCCATGGCTGCTGAGCCTGCGCATCCGGAGCCTGTGCTCCGCAACGGGAGAGGCCACAACAGTGAGAGGCCCGCTTACCGCAAAAAAAAAAAAAAATTAAAAAAAAAAAAAAAAAGTGCAGAGCCTCATGTAGGTATCTGCAGACAAAGAATGTTGCCTGTCATTCCAGTAAACAACAAATGTTGCTCACCACTGCAGCTGTCCCAGTGGTGTATCCTGAGGGGATTCAGGATGGAGAAAACAATACTGGCCCTAGATAGTTAAGACCCGTATCTAAGGGATAATTTCAATGAGCCCCGCCAACTAAAAACTGTCACTTGTGCAAAGTTCATACAATGAAAAAAATCAACAATATTACAGTTGAGAACTGAAGAATGTCACTTGCCATCTGGCACTACAAGGATTAGGTCAGCATATTCCCAAACACAGAAAAGCACTAAAATCATTAACTTCAGACATCTGCCTTTAGTAATTATAAACAATATTTTGATGATTGACTACATGTTTTTTTTTCCTTCCTTCTGGAGAAAACTCCTATATATCCTGGTTCCTCCCTTATCTCTTTGGAACAGTTCCTCAGAGCTACCTGAGAGGTTGTCTCTGGGGCTAGAGTCCTCAGTAAAGTGCCCAAATAAAACATAACCCAACTTTTAGGTTGTGCATTTAAAGTGCCCAAATAAAACATAACTCAACTTTTAGGTTGTGCATTTTTTCTGTCTGGGGTTTAGGGGTGCCCACCCCCATATGTCTGTGTGGCATTGCCTTAGCAGGATCTCTTTACTGAAGCCCCTCCTTTGATACAGTTAAATCCTTCAGGCCCTTACATATTGGGTTTGTGATGGAAACGCAGCCCCATAATCTACAAAATGTCTTCAGGGCTATTCTTCCACTGTTTTGGACAACAGTTCCTGGCATCAGTCTAGACTAATCTCCCATTTTTTGATGCATAGCTCTTAGATTCTGTTGAGATGCATGATACATAATAATCTCCTTAAAAGACTAGGTCTCATCCTTTGTGTTCTCTCCATTGTCTTGGACAGTAGGTCCTGTTTTCTATTTAGATGACTGACCAATCTCCCTCACTGCCTTCATTAATAGCTCCAAGCTATTGTTGAGATGGTGATTCACACCAGTTTTCTTATCAAAATCAGCAGAACTATCAGGTTCCCTCCCAAACACATTTTATTTCTTTCAATTTGGATAGGCTGAGAATTTCACAACTTTTAGTTTTGATTTCTTTTTGAATAACAATTCCACCATCAAATCATTTCTCTTTTTTTACATTTTACTATGATGAAATAAAATTTATATTTTAAAGCAGGACAACAAAATTTAAGCATAAAGTTCTCGGTCAATTTGGGCCTCTTCCCTCCATCTTTCCCTCCCTCCCTTCTTGATATGCAAGTGTGCATCTGTGTTACACATTAAACAAAGGTGGGAATGCCTACTTGACCATAAAGATCATTTTTCCCCTTTTCTCTGAACTAGCAAGTTCTTAAAGAATAGCATTCTTTACCAGCTTTGTAGGAGGTCATGGTGACCTGATGCTTGCTTTGTATGTGCATACCCAGATTATCCCTGGTGAACTTTATGTAAAATGTCAGTAGGTCATTTTGACATACAATCCTTTGTCTTGAAAATGTATACGACTGTACCTTTGACTTCTAACAGGTGGAACAGTCCAAAGAGCTTTCTGAAAGTCTGTTTCCTGAGTTATATCCTCAGTTGGTTTGAATAAAAGTCTCTATTTTTCTTTCTTAGCTTGGTTGTTAATTGAATTTTCATTGACTACTGTATAACCATTCAAGAAAAATTAGACCTTCTGCCAAACATTCAAATTCATGGCTCAGAAGTTCTACCTACAACAAAATACTAGGACCTTAACACAATTTAGCTTTTTGACATTTTGTAACAAGGACTGCTCTTCATCTACTGTCAAAGAACATATCCCTAATTTCCATCTGAGATCTCATACAAATACTGTCCATATTTCCACTAATATACCATTCACTATCACTTAGGCATTCTCTGAGAAAATTAAGGCCTTCTCTTGTGAACTATGAATAACAAAATGGACTCACTTACGAGTAAGGGACCTAAAATGAAGCCAGGCCACTTAGGAAGTGGAACTTCCACACACCCACACCTGGATGCAATATAAACTTTTGACCAGCTATCCCAAGACCACCTAGAACTAGTTTTCCTTACTCCCTAGACACCACAGTTTAGCAACTAATCTGCTGCCAAAAGTAACTGAATGCCAGCCAGCATCAACCACAGTTCTGTAAAAATAACCTGTATAACTTCTCTGGAATGTCTTTGTTGCCTTTATAAAATCCTGGTATTTTCTATTTCCCTGTTAACACATCTGAGTTGCTGCTTGAATTGGTGCCTCTGAATTTCAATTCTTAAGACCCCAAATAAACTTTCTTCTTTGCAGCTTTCTGCTTTTTTCATTCTTGTTGACACTCTTATCATTCACCTTTCCTTCTGAGCCTTTGGGAGAAGTATTTTTAACTGTCATTTCATGGCAACGAAGGTATTTTTCTAGCAAGCACCTCTGAACTCTTCCAGCCTCTGCCCATTACTCAGTTCCAAAGCTGCTTTCACAATTGAAGGGTATCTGTTACAGCAGCAACCATATGTCTTGGATTTTCTGTCTTAATCCGTTCAGGCTGCTAAATAAAATACCACAGTCTCGGTGGCTTATAAACAGACATACTTCTCACAATTCTGTATACTATGTCCAAGTTCAAAGGTTTCAGCATAGTCAGGCCCTCATCCAGGCTGTATCTTATTATGGTAAAAGGGGCAATGGGAACTCTCCTAGACGTCTTTCATAAAGGCAATACTCTTAATCATGAGGGCCCATTCTCATGACCTAATCACATCCCAAAGCTCCCACCCCTAATAACATCATAATGGGCATTAGGATTTCAACATATGAATTTTGGGATGGAGGTTGGGGGACACAAACATTCAGATCATAGCAACTTTAAGCACACTTACGTGGCCAAGAACAACCTGATTTATAGGTCCCTTAATGTGTGTAGTAAGAATACACAAAATCCTCTTTCTAGTATTTTTTTTTTTTTTTTTTTTTTTTTTTTCTGTACGCGGGCCTCTCACTGCTGTGGCCTCTCCCGTTGCGGAGCACAGGCTCCGGACACACAGGCTCCGCGGCCATGGCTCGCGGGCCCAGCCGCTCCGCGGCATGTGGGATCTTCCCGGACCGGGGCACGAACCCGTGTCCCCTGCATCGGCAGGCGGACTCTCAACCACTGCGCCACCAGGGAAGCCCTCTTTCTAGTATTTTGCAATAAAGAGAGCAACATGAGAATACAATCAGACAAATCCAGAAGGCTAGGCCTTTTTTAAGATTCCATTAGATAACTGACTTCAGCTTTTTAAAGTAATCAATACTGGCTATAGATATATAACAATAATATATATAAGATGTATATGTAACACATATATACCTGGTTATATACATATATCAATCCTGGATAACATATACAGCCATTCGTATATCATACTACTGAATTCCTTTCATTTATATAAATGCAAAGTTGGTATGTTCTGTAGAAAAATGTCATACTTTAGAGATGCAAGCTGAAATATTTAGGAATGAAGCATCATATATCTGAAACTGATGTGTAAATTATTTGGGGAAAAAAACTTAGGTATATATGAATGTGCATCTATCTGTATGTACTTATTCATATATGGATATACATAGAAATATACATATGTACATACACAGAGAAAAAGAGAGAGGACAGAGAAAACATGTTCAGTAGCATATCTAGATAAAGAGTTCAAGATGTTTATTGTACTATTTTTTCAACTTTCTGTATATTGAAACATTTTCAAAATAAAAATACATTATTTTTCCCATAATAAAAAATTATATCCTGTTCCATTTAAAATTTAAATTTGAGAGAAAAAAGGCATGAAGACATGGAGAGTACACAGGGAAAACTGAAGCAACTTAAGGAAATGCAACATAAGCTTTCCATGATTCAAGATTAAAAGAAAAAGATTTTATATCTGTCACATATGTATTATAGGTCTAACCAAATGCTTACCCATTCCTAGATTAAACTGCTTTTCTAAGCAAGTAAATTTTATTATTTCAGCATTTTAAATTGAAAGAAAATAGGCTCACATATATACACCAAAGAACGGTAACTTCTAACTGATACAATTATTCAGATAAATAAATGACCTAATCTGGTACAGAGGATATGACTCTGAATTACTTACAGAGATTATTCCCACTGATTAGACACTGCCTGGATACTCAAAAATATCTGTTGATACTCAAAAGTATCTCCTCATTCACTTAACCCCTAACCCTCCAAATTAAGTTCACACACTCCAAAGAAGTGATTATAAACAATCTGAGGTGTAGCATTTTCTCTACAGATATAATCAAATATATGCCAGCATATATTTAAGTACAAAATATATAAATGTATTATGCATGTAACTCTTTAAAACAAAAATAGAATCGTGCTGCAGTTTTGTAACTTGCTTTTTTACACTTTATCTTAATTTGTGACAAGACAGTTTATTTTAGATTATCCAAGGTTAAACTAGATGCCAAAAAGGCTACCTGTAACTGCAAGCTCAGTATTCCACAAATTTCCAACAATCATTAGCCAACTCATTCTTATAGTAATATTCTCTGTATTTTAGAGAATATGCGTGTGTAATGTTTGCCCATCCAATCTGTACTACAATGAATGAACAGAAATGTTTTTTATTCTACACATTCATTAAGTATTACTAGATAAAGAAATGTGAGTCAATGCGCAAAACTAGGAGCAAAGCTCATAATCGAGAGACAACTGCTTAGTTTTGGATACAGCATTAGCTATAAAATCATGAGCAAAGCAGCAACCTATCCTTCAACATACTAAATCTACCAAGAGAGATTATCGACTTGACTACCAAGGCTTGCTGTGAGTGTACCTTACAAGGTCAAAAGGAAAAAAATGATGGAAGAAAACACAAGCTATTACTGAATTTAAAACAGGGAAAGAAAAAGAGAGAGAGGCTTTAGAAAACTGTATGCTAGAAGAAAACAGATTAAATACACAATGGGAGATAGCTGAGAATTTTAGGAATTTAAAAAAAAAAAGTGTAAGTAACTCCAACCTATCCTGTTTATCCTTTTCTCCTGATGTTTTGTCCTACCTATAGTGGACCAGTTTCCACCTAATAATAGAGACATGTCATTACATGTCATTGCATGTGAACACACTGATCTTTCCATTCCAAATATTCCATGTAGTGGTCCTAAAATCATTACCTGGGAACACCAATGGTAAATGAAACCTCTATGGTTGTTTTTCCAAGTCCAAGAATCCTTGTTACTTGAGGCCATAGTCCCTGTAGTTCAAGAACTGTCTTGGACAATTTAATAAGCAAGTTCTGGAAAACGTGTATGACAACCATTATAAGCCAGTATTGTGTGATTTCAGTGCATCCATCTGCATTTATAACCATGTTGGCTCAAGTAGTACTAAGTTCACTGCATTAAACAGACAGGTTTATACAAAAATGTTAAGGTCTTACATTTTAAGGCCAAATGACATTATGATCAGTGTACAAATTAAGGTTCCCCACTTTTTCCGACAGAAAAAAACTGGTAAATAACTTTAGGCAACAATAATAGAGGCACTGCAAATGCCACATAATGCAGTTATAGCCATGAGAACGATAATTATTTTTCAGGAATTTGTTCCACATAATCCCTAACATTATACTAACATAGATTTGAAAAGGCTGTGTGATTTTATTTGGTTTTCTTTTCTGTAAATATATAACGTTATAGTCAAATAAGCGCTTCATGACTAGTTTCACGCTTGTAAATATTTAAATAACAATAGTTTGATTTATTAGTTGAGTAAATATAAAGTGTATTACACTACTGCAGTCTGAGAGAAACTTGAACAATATCTAATTAAAACCCTTGACCAGTACAAAGGAAAACATTCACTGAGTAGTTAACGTGTCCTAGAGCTGTGTTAACTGCTGAAAATTCACAATTGTTGCACCTGTAACATCAGGTTCTTTAATAAATACTTACATATAAACAGCAGTAATTCACCATACCTTTTCCTTTTTTGTTCAGAATGTTAACATTTTCTCTTACGAGTCTAACGTAACTTTATTTGCAAAGAAGCAGTTCATCAGGTACACACCTCCCTTCTGACACTGGGGTCTCAAGTTAGAGCGGCAGCTGGGGGCAACAACTTCTTACACAAAAACAAGATGAGGAGACCGTTACCTGAGTCTCTCAGTCGAGCGAGTTCCCGGCGACGTTTCTTTCGTTTTTCCTTCTTTAGGGCGGCTCTGTATTTCTTGTGGCTGGAATATCAAAATATACAGCAGCATCAGCGATCCCTCGCGCAGCGCTGCCTTAGCTCCCCTCTCCTCTGCGTCCAGAGCAAGAAAGTCGCTCTGGTACTCGGGAATGAAATCTTGCTTTTCATATTTTGATTACAAAACTGTCTCGCCTTTCTACGCTCAGCCAGTAAGTCTCTTCGATTCCGGCAGCTTCCTCCTCTGAACCCACCGACGCCAGTGACAATACCGGGAGCGCTCCGGCTTGCTTGGCTCAGCCTACACATCACCTACGCCCAGCCCAGGCCCACCCTGGCTCTTCTTCTCGTCAGTCACTTCTCCCAGCCAGCTTACCTCAGTTTATTGGGAAACATCTCCAGTGACGCCACCTTAGTCATAACTCTCTGCCCGTAAGAGTAGGCCTATAGGCGGGCCTAACGCGGAAACGGTCATGCGCACGCGCAAGCATCACGTCCTCTACTGTAAGGAAGCAAAACCGGAAATCGAGAGGCGTCTGGCCACAGCTCAACTTCTAGAGAACTATTACAATAAATATCTCCTTCCCGAAATTTACTTTTGCGGTTCTTTCGGCACCCTGGAATTAATTCTTCTCGACTTCGCACTTTACTGGTGATTTCTTCCTATGCTATAGTGTGAGTCTTGCGGCCAAGAGGTGAAAATCACCTCTCGTCCCTGTTCACTCTTACCTCTGAAGCCGACTTCTCCAGCCTCCACTCCTTACGCAGCTCCACCTATCAGCGCCTCGTATAAAGCTCCAGATTCCGCCCCTTTCCTTTCAACGGCCTAAAGAGAGAACCTTATTGTTGGGTCAGGAATGCAAACTCAGCCTCCAATGTATTTAGGGCCAGACAAGGAACAATGCATAGATAATATTATAAGCTACATGCAGAGATATTTAGGTAGTATAATCGTTTCAGCCTGAGTTGGATTTTTTTTTTTTGGTCTCAGAGAAATGAACATTAAAAAAATTAAAATGCCTTTGACGTATAACGCGTAAAATAAACCTGTGCAACATGTTATTTTGTTAATTCACGTATTGTAGTACGATTGCCATTGTAGCAATAATTAGCACCTCTTCACTTTTCTAATTATTTCTTTCTAATTAACTTGTAGTCTCTTAGCAACTTTCATGATTATAAATACAAAATTGTCTACATTTATTACCCTGAATTAGATCCCTAGGACTTATTTACTACTTGTTGCCAAGTTAGTACTCTTAAACAACATCTTAGTTGAGTTTGAAAAGAAGAGGACGGTTACCTAAGTAGAGAAGAGTGACAATGTGTTGCAGATCAGCATAAGCAAAGGCACTGCATGCTGAAACATGTAGAATGTACTTGGAACCACACAAATTTTGGCCATCAGATTTAAAGTGCTATTCTATATTATAAAGTAACATAATGATAGAGGTAGGCTGCAGCCAGGTTTTGGAAGAGGAACTGGTAAGTCATGGTGAGACAATTGATTACGTTTCCTAGGAAAGAAGAATAGTTGGACGATTTTAAGCAGAAGCTTGGTGTTACATATATTTTTAGGTAGATTACTCTGGTTCGTAATATAGAGGATAAAAACATAAACCTGGAATATTACAATCACTAGGTGAGAGATGATGAGAAATTAGATTGGGGCTGTGAAAGTGAGAAAGTAAAAATTAGCCTGGCTAATAACCAGACCTTGATGTACAAATACAAGACCAGAGACAAAGCCAAGAGAAAATGTTTCTCTAAAATTTACATTGCAGCTTCAGAATGACTAATAACCATTATATTTTGGGTGGCCTTTGTTCTAATCTACTCTACAACAAAAACTGGTGAGATAGCCAATTACTAAACTATGCTTGCTTCTCCTAGTTCCTCGAGGAATCATTTAACAGAATCCCCAATCCTACATGAAATCTTGTTTCACTGAGGCTTGAAACAACATACCTATTCCTTCACCTCCCAGTTGACCTTGTCTACCTCAATGCACCAGTATTTGGAGACACAGACGTTCAAATTATATGGAAGAGGAGCTTCAAGCTTTGGCTATATGAGATCTTGAGTCAGTCTTCAGTTCCCTAATTTGTAAAAATCAAGATAGTAATAATATTTCCCATCTTGTAAGGGTTTTCTTGTGAAGGTTGACTAAAGTTATGCATACTATGTGTTGACACAGTGCCTGGGAATAGTCAGGGTCTTCAAAGCATTAGCTGTTGGATTATCATTATTATGAAAATTTTTTGATGCCCTTTCAAGAGTGGCTTAGGTACTTGTTATACATACATTCTGAGCACAAGTATTTCACCTGTAGTAGATAACAGCTCTCATATTATTTTGCACTTAACTGTTGACATTACTTGTCTGCTTCTACCAATAAACCATAAACTCCTTGAAGGTAGAGACTTGGCAATTGTATCCATAACTGAGTTGTTTCTTGAGCGTTTCCAGGGTGCAATCTGAACCTGGTCCCCATACTCACAGGGCAGAGAGAAACCAGAGAAAGAGGCAGATCACTCCAGATTGCTAGGTGGCAGTTTTAATAAGCAAGGAAACTTAATTACAAATCTTATCTTTGGTAGCCCCAAGACAAGCAGATTTCTGGATCTGCCCACCAGAATCTTAAAAGTTAATATAGAGGCCATAATTGGGTTCAGTAATGTACTCAGACCAGATAGGCTCAGCACAACATTCTATTTCAAGGCTGTTTCCTTGAAATAGAAATAGCTTCTGGGAGCAGTGAAGTCAAATGGAATGCACATTCCAAGGACAGAGAAGAGGACCAAATGCCCAGGTCCAGCTCAGGGTCAACTGGTGGTCATATCTGTTGATGGCTTCCTCCAACAAATTGGAGAATTCCCTCAGAGTATAAAATGTTCTAATTGTTCGAGTCATCAATTTTCTGGTCCCTGTGACTTAGGCTGAGATTGCTGATATTCAGAAAGCATAAGTGTTGGGTTGCTATAATATTCTTTATAAATTAGACCACTTTTATTTCAGAATAATAATAAGAATATCTTCTAAATGTATTCCTAATTTAAAAATACAAATGTAGATTTTTATTTCATTATGATGTATAACTGAATGGAAATCTCCTTTTATAGGAGTGAAATATTTATTTTCAATAATAAACTACTGAAGATTTCCTGATGTGAACACACTGAATGTACAGTTACATATGGAACAATCTTAACTGATAAAACCCCCAAAAGTAGATGAGTAACTCCTACACATCAGGCAAACAGAAAAAATGGACATCAAAGCGGTTAAAAGAGCCTGAGATACAGTCTTACCATAAACCCCATGCCTGGTGCCATTACCCACAATCAGGCTGAAATTCACAATCTCAGCCTCCCCCTGAAAGGGTAGGTAGGATTTGAACCCCACACTGGGCATTCCAACTTTTAAGATAAGCACCTAAGAGACAACCCTCCAAAGATTTGAAAGCCAACAGGGCTTGTGTCAATGAGACTCACAGGCTATTGCTCACCAAGATAACAGCTTCATATATGTAGACTCACCCACCCCAACGCCAGCACAGAGGCAGCCCACTGAGAAATGTCCAGTCTTTCTGTGAAAGAAGCCTATCTGCTTACCTTAAAGCTTTGGCCTTAGATGCAGGTTTCTAATTTAATACACATTGAGGGGCATACTGAAATACTCTCCAAATAAAGAGGTTGGTGGGTACCATCTTCATGCTCTTCCTCTACCTCACTCCAGGTCTCTGGAATCTCTGAGAAAGGAGCTTTGTACACATCTGGCACCTTGGCTTTCGTGGCTGTCACCCAGGGGACCATGCCTTGCTGACTCTATTGGCTGGCAGGGCTTGTGTTCATAGGTTCAATGGGATTGTAGCAAACAAAGAAACAGTTCTTAGCTGGCTATTACCCAGGACTCATCACACAGAAACAATCATCTCCTAGTCTTCCTCTGAAAGAGGTATATTCATATACTTTGAAAGCTGCTGCCTGAGGGTCAGGCTTTCAATAAGCCTGAATCTAGGTGATGACTAAAATTCTCCCCTTTCAGATACTGACAGGTCTTGGCACACTTCAACTACTGGGAGCCACTAAAAACAAATAGGGATGCTTGGACAATCACAAAGATTTGAGAGACAACTAAGAGCTGGGGCAGGATTGAACAATAAGGTTTATCTCCTACATGAGGCCACTCCTTCAAGACTGGGAGAATTGGATATTTTATCCAATGCATAGATAGTCACAGAGAGTCAAGAAAAAGAAAAGAACAGACAAATCTGTTCTAAGGAAAAAAAAAACCCTCAAATAAAAATCTTAAATCTCAGTTTAAGTTATTTACCTGAAAAAGTGTTCCCCTAAATGGTCATAAAGATGCTGACTAAACTCAGGAGCACAATGAGAACAACGAACAAAGTGAGAATTTCAAAAAAGAGGTAGAATATATTAAAAAGTTAGAATAAATCACTGCATTAATTTTCAAAACAAGCTTTGTTCAAGAATTATTCAAGTCAGTTTCATTACTGAAATAACTCTAAAAGCTAATTCTATTTCCAAAGTATAACTAATATCATTTGAATTAAAAAATCAAAAGAGAAAAATAAAGTTTACAAAATTTTAATGCAAAGGTGTTTCCTGCTAGGGTATTCTGATAAATGAAAGAAAGTTATCTTTATCCAACAACATTACATATGTATATTTGCCCTGAAATACAACATCTAGTTATTCTCAGATATGTTTTCAGGTTAGCCCTTTGCTATGCAAAAATGTCTTTATATTTTACATTGTCAGTAGAAAATTGCTAATTATCTCAAAAAGGACTAAAAAATACTTGACTTCTTTAAAAGATTTAGTACAGAATGCTATCACTAATATGACATTATAAAATGAGAAAATTCTGATTAAAAGAACATTCTAGTTTTCAGACACATTTTAATCTAGGAAGATTGACATTAATTGCACAAATACATGATGAAATATTAACAAGTTTTAAAACCTAAATCTCTTTCTTTCTATAGGAATATAGACAGATGCATAGGTTTAGATATACACTTCTTCCCTGGGGAGGGAATGACTCATAAATATATTTGTCTAATTATTGGAGATGTTATCTATTTGACCATTAAATAACCGTCCTGAAATGAAATAGACAGATTTCTAACATTTACTGCATTTCGAAGTATTTACTAGCATTAAAAAATACAAAACTTGGGCTTCCCTGGTGGCGCAGTGGTTGAGAGTTCGCCTGCCGATGCAAGGGACACGGGTTCCTGCCCCGGTCAGGCAAGATCTCACATGCCGTGGAGCGGCTGGGCCCGTGAGCCATGGCCGCTGAACCTGCACGTCTGGAGCCTGTGCTCCGCAATGGAAAGGCCACAGCAGTGAGATGCCTGCGTACCGCAAAACAACAACAACAACAAAAACATAACTTACAGATGAAAACTCTGGGCCATACATAATTTGTGAGATGTTTCAAACTTTTCATTGTTTACACTGTCATTTATTTCTTCATTCATATTTCTTTCTGAGTTCACTTTGGCTATTCATAACTCCCAAGAAAACCATTCATATTATTCAAAATTTCCAGTACTCTCATAGGCTTTCCCATAAAATATCTACATTTTTTACTTTGGTCCTAATATATCTTCAAGTTTATACATTAATTTTTTCTCTATTTTCATTAGACTTGCCAAAGTTTTATCTATTTTTATTTACTGTTGTCTGTGAAAACAAGCTCTTAGATATAATTTTCAATGTTATCATCTATCAATTGATCAGTCATTTTTACATTTAATCTTTTCTATTTCATTATAATTATTTTGTAATTATTTCGATTTGGGAAGTACACTTATTTACATATTTTTAGTCTTTCTCTGTTAATATGAAACTATATGAATTTTCCTCTGAGTACTCTCTGGACAAATGACATAAACATTTTAGAAGTACAGTAATCTCATTTTCCTTATTTGGTTTGTTTTGTTTTCTCAATTCCACATATGAGTGAAATTATGGTATTTGTCTTTCTCCTCTCACTTATTGCACTTAGCATAGGACCATCAAAGTCCATCCATGTAGTAGAAAATGGCAGAATTTTATTCTTTTTTATGACTGAGTAGAAAGCGAATATATATATATATATATATATATATATATATATATATATATACCATTTCTTTATTTGTTCATCCATCCGTGCACACTTAGATTGTTCCAGTATGTTGGCCATATACTGCAATGAACATAACGATGCATATATTTTGTGAACCAGTATTTTTGTGTTTTTCAAGTAAATACTCAGAAGTGGAATAGCTTCTGAGTCATAGAGTAGTTCTATTTTTAATTTTTTGAGGCAATTCTATATCATTTATCATAGAGACCACACCAATTTACAGATCCACTAACAGTGTGCAAAGATTTCCTTTTTCCCACATTCCCTCCAACATTTCTTATTTCCTGTCTTTTTGATAACAGCCATTTTAAAACATGTTAGATGGTATCTCATTGTGGTTTTCATTATTTCTCTAAAAATTAGTGATGTTCACCAATTTTTTCATGTGCCTGTTGGCCATCTTCTTTGGAAAAATGTATATTCAGATCCTCTGCCCTTTTTTTTTTTTTTTTTTTTTTTTGGTGGTACGCGGGCCTCTCACTGTTGTGGCCTCTCCTATTTCGGAGCACAGGCTCCGGACACGCAGGCTCAGCGGCCATGGCTCACAGGCCTAGCTGCTCCATGGCATGTGGGATCTTCCCAGACCGGGGCACAAACCCGTGTCCCCTGCATCAACCACTGCGCCACCAGTGAAGCCCTGCCTTTTCACTTTGATATTGTTTTCCTTCACTGTGCAGATATAGTCCAATTTTTAAAATATTTTCTTTTGTTTCCCTTGCCTTTGGAGTCAGATACACAAAAACATCACTGAATCCAATGTTGATAAAATTACTGCCTATGTTTTCTTCTAAAATCAAAAACAAATTTTATAGTTTAGGTCTTAAAATCAATTCTTTAATCCATTTTGAGTTAATTTTTTTGTGGCATAAAACAGTGGTCTAGTTCCATTCTAGACTACTTTTTTTTCATTCATTAGCTGTGGCAGTCCAGTTTTCCCAACATTGTTTACTGAAGATACTATAGTTTCTCCATTGTACATTCCTTGCTCTTATGTTGTAAATTAATTGTCCATATATGATTCAGTTTATTTCTGGGCTCTCAAATCTGCTCCATTGATGTATGTGTCTGTGGTTTTTTTGTTTGTTTGTTTGTTTTTGTTTTTGTTTTTTTTGCCAGTACCATAGTATTTTGATTACTATACACTTATTTTTCTTCCTCAAGTTTGTTTTGGCAGGTCAGAATTTTTTGTGTTTTTATACAAACTTTATAATTATTTGTTCCAATTCTGTCACTGGGATTTTGATAGGGATTGCTTTGGGTGGTTTGGATGTTTTAACAATATTAATTCTTTGAATCCACGAACATGTAATGTCTTTCTATTTATTTGTGCCTTCTTCAATGCCTTTCAGCAGTCTTACAGTCTGAAGAGTTCTGGTGTTTCACTTTTTTTGTTAAATTTATTCCTATGTATTTTATTCTTTTTGGTTCAATTATAAATGGGATTGTTTTGTTAATTTCTCTTTATGTTATTCATTATTGGAGTATAGATGCCACAGATTTCTGGGATTTTCTATCTTCCAACTTTATTGAATTAATATATTAGTTCTGACAGTTCCTTGGTGGAGTCTTTAGGATTTTCTATATATAGGTCATGTCACCTGCAAATAGGGAGAGTTTTGTTCCTTCTATTCCTATCTGTATGCCTTTAATTCCTTTTTCTTGCCTAACTGTTATATCTAGAACTTCTGATACTATGTTGAATAAAAGTGGTTATAGTGGGCATTCCTGTCCTGGTCTTGATCTTAGTAGAAAAGCTTTCAGCTCTTCATCATTAAGTATGCTGTTATCTGTGGGTTTGTCATATATGACCTTTATTATGTTGAGTTACATTCCCTTTCTACATGCTTTGTTGACAGTTATTTTGATCACGAATGAATGTTGAATTCTGTCAAATACTTTTTCATCATCTGTTGAGATAATCATATGATTTTTATCCTTCATTTTGCTAATGTGATGTTTCATATTGATTTATTTGTGGATGTTGAAACATCTTTACATTCCTGAATAGGTTCTCCTTGATTATGGTATATGATCCTTTCAATATATTGATGGATTCCATTTGCTGATATATTGCTGAATGCTGCTAATGTTTTATTGAGGATTTTTACATCAAAATTTGTCAAGGCTATAGTTCTATAATTTTCTTTTTTTGTGGTATACATGTCTGGTTTTGGTATCAGGTAATGCTGACCTCATAGAGTGTGTTTGGAAGATTTTCCTCTCTTCAGTTATTTGGGAAGAATGTGGGAAGAATAGGTATCAAATCTCTGAATACTTTGTAAAATTTTCTAGTAGAGCCATCTGCTGTTGGACTTTTGTTTGTTGTAAGAGTTTTTCAGTACAGGCATACCTCGTTTTATTGAATTTTTCTTTATTGCTCTTCATAGACATTGAGATTTTTACAAATTGAAAGTTTGTGGCAATCTTGCATAGAGCAATATATTGCGACCATTTTTCCAACAGCGTTTCCTCACTTCATGTCTCTGTATCACATTTTGGTAAGCCTTGCAATATTTCAGACTTTTTCATTATGGTGATTGGTCATCAGAGAATTTTTTTTTCTTTTTTGGCTGTGCTGCACCAAAAGTCCCCTGACCAGGGCTTGAACTTGGGCCCTCGGCACTGAGAGCACCAAGTCCTAACCACTCGACCACCAGGGAATTCCCCAGAGATCTTTAATGTTAATATTGTAATTGTTTTGTGGTGCCATGGACTGCACTCAGGTAAGATGGCAATTTTAATTGATGAACATTGGATGTGTTTTGACTGCTTCACTGGCCAGCTCTTCCCCCATCTCTCTCCCTTTACTCAGGCCTCCCTATTCCCTGAGACAGAAGAACATTGACATTAAGCCAATTAATAATCCTACAATGGCTTGAAAATTGTTCAAGTGACAGAAGAAATTACATGTCTCTCAATTTAAATCAAGGTCTAGAAATGATTACGCATAGTGAGGAAGACATGAAAGCTATGCTTTTTGTGTCAGTTAGCCAAGCTGTGAATGCAAAGAAAGTTCCTGAAGAAAATTAAAAGTGCTACTCCGATGAACACACAAATGATTAAAAAAAAAAGTGAAAGGCTTATTGCTGGTATGAAGAAAGTTTTAGTGGTTTGGATACAAGATCAAACCATTCACAAAATTCCCTTAAGCTAAAGTCTAATCCAGAGCAAGGTCCTAAATATTTTCAATTCTATGAAGACTGTGAGAGGTGGGAAAGCTGCAGGAGAAATCTTTTAAACTGGTTCATGAGGTTTAAGAAAAGAAGCTCTCTCCATAACATAAAAGTGCAAGATGAGGCAGCGAGTCTAATGTAAAACCTGCAGCTAGTAATCCAGAGGTCTAGCTAAGATATTTAATGAAGGTGGCTAAGCTGCACAGCAGATTTTCAGTGTAGATGAAACAGCCTTCTATTGGAAGAAGATGCCATCTAGAATTTTATAGCTAGAGGGAAGTCAATGCCTGCCTTCAAAACCTCAAAGGACAGGCTGACTCTCTTGTTAGGGGCTAATGCTGCTGTTGACTTTAAGTTGAAGGCAGTGCTCATTTACCATTCTAAAAATCCTAGAATTATTCTGTATCTACTCTGCCTGTTCTCTATAAATGGAACAATACACCCTAGATGACAACACATCTGTTTACAACATGGTTTACTGAATATTTTAAGCCCACTGCTGAGAGCTACTGCTCAGAAAAAAAGATTCCTTTCAAAATATTACTGCTCATTGACAATACACCTGGAAACCCAAGAACTCTGATGGAGATGGACAGAAAACTTTAATGTTGTTTTCATGCCTGCTGACACAGTATACCTTCTGCAGCCCAAGGATCAAGGAGTAATTTTGACTTTCAAGTCTTATTTAAGAAATATATTTCATAAGACTATAGCTGCCATAGATAGTAATTCCTCTGATGGATTGGGGCAAAGTAGATTGAAAACCTTCTGGAAACAATTTAACAATTATAGATGCCATAAGGAACATTAGTGATTCATGGGAAAACGTGAAAATATCAATATTATTAGGAGTTTGAAAGTTGATTCCAACCCTCCTGGATGACATTGAGGGCTTCAAGACTTCAGTGGAGGAAGTAAATATAGACTTCAGTGGTGGAAACAGAAAGAGAACCAGAATTAGAAGGGGAGCCTGAAGATCCACTCACAGGATTGCTGCAATTAATTAATGAGGAGCAGCTTTTTTTTTTAACATCTTTATTGGAGTATAATTGCTTTACAATGGTGTGTTAGTTTCTGCTTTATAACAAAGTGAATCAGTTATACATATACATATGTTCCCATATCTCTTCCCTCTTGCATCTCCCTCCCTGAATAGCTTCTTATGGATGAGCAAATAAAGTGATTTCTTGAGATGGAATCTACTCTTGGTGAAGATGCTGTGAAGATTGTTGAAATGACAATAAATATTTGAACATTACATACATTTAGTTAATAAAGCAGCAGCAGAGCTCGAGAGGATTGAATCCAGTTTTGAAAAAAGGCCTACTGAGAGTAAAATGCTATCAAACAGCATTGCATGCTACAGAGAAATCATTTGTAAAAGGTAGAGCCCATTGATGCAGAAAACTTCATTGTTGTCTTACTTTTAGAAATTGTCACAGGCACTGCAGCCTTCATTAACCAAAACCCTGATCAGTCAGTAGCCATAAACATTCAGGCAAGTCCCTCCACTAGGGGGAAAAAAAAGAAAAAGAGAAAAGAGAAAAGAATAAAGAAAATATTATGACTTACTGATGACTTAGATGATGGTTAGCATTTTTGAACAATAAATTATTTTTATTTAAGGTATATACTTTTTTAGACACAATGCTATTGTATATATAATAGATTCCTGTACAGTGTATATAAAATGTTTTTATGCACTGGAAAACCAAAAATTTTGTGTGGTTTACTTTATTGTGATATTTATGTTTTTGTGGTTGCCTGTAACTAAACCCACAGTATCTTCAAAGTATGTCTGCACTGTTTCAGTCTCCTTACTAGTAATCAGTCTATTCATATCTTCTATTTCTTCATGATTTATTCCTGGAAGATTTTATGTTTCTAGGAATTTATTCATTTCTTTTAGGTTGTCCAGTTTAAAGGTGTGTAATTGTTCATGGTAGTCTCTTATGTTCCTTTGTATTTCTGTGGTATCAGTTGTAATTTATCCTTTTTCATCTCTGATTTTACTTATTTGAGTCCTCTCTTTCTCTTGGTGAGTCTAGTTAAAGATTTGTTGATTTTGTTTACTTTTCAAACAACCAGAGCTTAGTTTCATTGATCTTCTCTACTTTTTTGTTTTTTAAGTCTCTATTTCATTTATTTCTGCTCTGATTTTTGTTATTTCCTTCCTTCTACTAACTTTGGGCTCTCCTTGTTCTTTTTCATTTTTCTTTAGGTGCAAAATTAGATTGTTTATTTGGGATTTTTCTTGTTTCTTGAGTTAGGCCTGTATTGCCATCAACTTCCCTCTTACTTTTGCCGAATTGCATAGATTTGGGTATGCTCTGTTCTTATTTTTCTCCAGGTATTTTTAGATTTTTCTTTCACTTCTTAGATGACTCATTGATTGTTCAGTAGTATATTGTTTAACCTCTGTGGTTTTTTTCCCCTCTTTGTCCTAGTGATTGATTTTTAGTTTTATGTCATTGTGGGGGGAGAACATGATTGATATAATTGCATCCTCTTTGAATTTTTTACGACTTTTCTCATGACCTAACATATGATCCACCCTGGATAATATTCCACGTATACCTGAGAAAAATGTGTATTTTGCTGATTTTGGATGGAATGTTCATATGCTCTAATGTATTTTTTTTGTTGTTTTTTGGGGGTTTTTTTTTTGGTATGCAGGCCTCTCACTGTTGTGGCCTCTCCCATTGCGGAGCACAGGCTCCAGATGTGCAGTCTCAGCGGCCACGTGGCTCACGGTCCCAGCCACTCCGCGGCATGTGGGATCCTCCCAGATTGGGTCACGAACCCTTGTCCCCTGCATCGGCAGGCGAACTCTCAACCACTGCGCCACCTGGGAAGCCCTATTTCATTTTTAAAGACAGGTAATATGGTATCTGCACTGACTAACTTATCATTCAGGTCAGTTGTTCTTTAGAAATGAATATGTTTCTGGGTTGTATGTGTTTAAGAATTTAAAAATTATTATGTTTCAGTCTATGCTTGTCTTTTTGCAGTACATGTAGAACCAGAATGAACCAGGAAACATTGAGTTAACTGTGAATATACTGACAAGTTTTTGGACAGCCTAGGTCCCTAAGGAGATTCAGTTACCTCCAGAGGTAGGAAATTTCCTATTTAAGACTGTAACATATAGATACATGAGATATGTTACATGAGATAGCAGATTGGCTTTAATGTGATGTTTTAATCTTTAATAAATCTTTATGCCATACTTAAGTTAATGTAAATGTCATCTTAATGTTTGTCGTTTCGAAGTGTAGTTCGAAACTACACTTTTCAGTGTTTGACAGATTTCAATAGTTGGAATAGTCTGTTTTCATTACATAGTCAAACATAGATTTTGAATCTGCGTGTCTTGCTTCCCTTTGCTTTTATACTGTGCTTTTTTTGGTATTTTGTGGCTCGTCATTAGGAAGTGGAAGTTTACTAATAAGTACATTAAGGGCTAGGAGTTCATATTTAATTTTTTTTAATGTTCTTTGTCTTGCACAGGCAGCACATACTATTCCTAATATATATATATATTTTTTTTTTTCTTTTTTTTTGCGGTACGCGGGCCTCTCACTATTGTGGCCTCTCCTGTTGCGGAGCACAGGCTCCGGACGTGCAGGCTCAGCGGCCATGGCTCACGGGCCCAGCCACTCTGTGGCATGTGGGATCTTCCCGGACTGGAGCACAAACCCGTGTCCCCTGCATCGGCAGGCGGACTCTCAACCACTGTGCAACCAGGGAAGCCCATTTTCCTTAAAATTTATTTTTGGCTTTGTTGTTGCACACAGGCTTTCTCTAGTTGCAGCAAGCGGGGGCTACTCTTCATTGCGGTGTGCGGCCTTCTCACTGTGGTGGCTTCTCTTGTTGTGGAGCCCAGGCTCTAGGCACATGAGCTTCAGTAGTTGCAGCACGCAGCCTCAGTAGTTGTGGCTTCCGGGCTCCAGAGCACAGGTTCAGTAGTTGTGGTGCATGGGCTTAGTTGCTCCAGAGTATGTGGGATTTTTCTAGAGTAGGGCTCGAATCTGTGTTCCCTGCATTGGCATGAGGATTCTCAACCACTGTGCCATGAGAGAAACCCTATACCACATCTTTTTTATCCATTTATTTTTGATGGACATTTATGTTGCTTCTTTATCTTGCCTGTGGTAAATAGTGCTGCTATGAACATTCAGGGTGCATTTATCTTTTTGAATTAGAGTTTTTGTATTTTCCAAATATATCTCCAGGAGTGGGGTTGTTAACTCTATTTTTAGTTTTTGAGGAATCTTCATGCTGTTCTCCATAGTGTCTGCACCAATTTACATTCCCATGAACAATGTAGGAGAGCTCCCTGCTCTCCACACCCTCTCCAGCATTTATTTGTAGACCTTTTGATGATGGCCATTCTGACTGGTGTGAGGTGTTACCTCATTGCAGTTTTGATTTGCGTTTCTCTAATGATTAGTGATGTTGTCTCTCTTTTCATGTGCTTGTTGGCCATCTGTATTTCTTCTTTGGAGAAATGTCTATTTAGGACTTCTGGCTATTTTTTGATTGGGCTGTTTGTTTTTGTTTTGATATTGAGCTGTATGAGCTGTTCATATATTTTGGAAACTAACCACTAGTAGGTTGCATCATTTGCCTATGTTTTCTCCCATTCTGTGTGACGTCTCTATGTTTCGTTTATGATTTCCTTTGCTGTGGAAAAACTCCTAATTTGATTAAGTCCCTTTGATTATTTTTGATTTCTTTTGCCTTGGGAGACTGACCTAAGAAACTCTTGCCATGATTTATGGCAGAGAATGTTTTCCCTATATTCTATTCTAGGAGGTTTATGGTGTCATATCTTACAGCTGAGTCTCATTGCCATTTAAAAAAATTATTTATTTTTGACTGTGTGACTCAATTCAAAGCATATACAAGCATACACACACACACACAGCTCACTGTGACTCAATGCACAGCCTATACCAGCACACACACACACACACACACAGGGCTCACTGTGACTCAATGCCAGCCTATACTTGAACTGACACTCACACTCACATACAAAGCTCACTGTGACTCAATGCAAGTCCTATAACTGTACACACACACACACACACAGAGACCTCACTATGACTCAATGCATACCTATACCAGCACAGACAAACACATGGTTCAGTGTGAATGAATGTCCCGTCTATTCCTGAACACACAAGCGCACACACACTCCTCATGGTGAAACAATGCTCAAACTATACCAGCACACACGCATGCACACACACATATGGCTCACTCTGACTCAATGCACAGCATCTAACAACACACACACACATGGCTCATATGAGTCAATGCAGTCTGTATCAGCACCACACCCATACTCACAGCTCACTTAACTCAATGTAAAGCATATACCAGCACACACACACAAACACACACAGCTAACTGTGAACCAATGCAAAGCCTATACCACCACACACAACCACACAAACAGCTTGATGTGAATCAATGCACAGCTTATACAAGTACACACGAATCACATACACACATGGCACACTGTGACTCAATGCGCAGTATCTATGTGCACACACACACACAGACCTCACTGTGACTCAATGCGCAGCCTATACAAGCACACACATACACACACATCTCAATGTGACTCAATTCAAGGCATATACACGCACTCACACACACACACACAGAGCTCACTGTGAATCAATGCACCGTCTATACCTTCACAGACACACACCACACACAGACGGCTCAATGGGACTCAGTGTAGAGTCTATACCAGCACCACATCCACACTCACAGCTCACTGTGACTCAATGCACAGCCTATTCCAGTACATACATACACACACAGCCACAGACATGCACGGCTCACTGTAACTCAATGTACATCTTATACCAACACACACACACAGACACTTAAACACACACAAACTACACTGTAACTCTATGCTCAGACTATAAAAGCACACTCACACACACACAGCTCACTGTGACTGAATGCATGGCCAATACTAGAACACACACACACAGCTCACTGTGAGTCAATGCACAGTCCATACCTGCACAGAAACACACACACACATTGCTGTGACTCACTTCAAAGTCAAAACCAGCACACAAACACACATGGCTCACTGTGACACAACACGGAGCCTAAACCAGCACACTTGCACACACACACACACACACACACATGGTTACTGTGACTCAATGCACGGTCCATACCTGCACACACACACAGAGATGGCTCACTTAAACTCATTGCACAGCCCATATCAGCATGTATACACTATCACACACATGGTTCACTGTGACTCAATGCACAGCTAATAACAGCACACATGCATGCACACACACACACGGCTCACTGTGACTCACTATGCAGCCTATAAAAGCACAGACACACACTCACCACACTGTCACACAATGGTCAGATTATACCAGCATGCACACACACACACAGCTGTGACTAAATGCACAGCCTATAACAACACACATTCATGCACACATACACACACATGGCTCACTGGGACTCAATCCAGAGTCTCTAACACCGCAGAAACATGCACACACATACACACACACACCTCACTGTGACTCAATGCACAAACTTTACCAGCACAGACACACACACAGAGATACACACCTCACTATGACTCAATGCACAGCCTATACCAGCACATACAAACACACACACACATGGCTCACTGTGACTCAATGCCAGCCTACACATGAACAGATACACACACTCACGTACAAAGCTCACTGTGACTCAATGCAAGGCCTATAACAGTACACACACACAAACACACACAAAGAACTCACTATGACTCAATGCACAGCCTATACCAGCATAGACACACACACACAAACACATGGCTCACTGTGAATCAATGCTCAGCCTATACATGCACAAACACGCACACAAACACACATTCCTCACTGTGACACAATACTCAGTCTATGCCAAAACACATGCATGCCCACACACACATTGCTCATTGTGAAACATTGCACAGTATCTAACTGCTCACACACACACACAAACGGATGATGGTGAATCAGTGCACAGCCTATACAAGCACGAACGCATGCACACACACACATGGCTCACTCTGACTCAATGCACAGTATCTAAGTGTACACACACACAGACCTCACTGTGACTCAGTGGGCACCCTATACAAGCACACACACACATCCAAACACGGCTCACAGTGACTCAATTCAAAGCATATACAAGCACACACAGACACAGCTCACAGTGAATCGATTCACCGTTCATACCTGCACAGACACACACACACAGAGACGCACACTGGGACCCAGTGCACAGTCTATGACAGCAGCAAACCCACACTCACAGCTCACTGTGACTCAATGCCCAGCTTATTCCAGCACACACATATACACACAGCCACAGACACACACGGCTCACTGTAACTCAATATACGTCTTATACTGACACAAACACACACACATGAACACACAGAAACCACCCTGTAACTCAATGCTCAGACTATACCAGCACACTCACTCGAACACAGCTCACTGTGTCTGAATGCATGGCCTATACCAGAACACACACATACAGCTCACTGTGAGTCACTGCACAGCCTATGTCTGCATGGAAACACACACACACACAAGGCTGTGACTCAGTTCAAAGTCAATAACAGCACACACACACATGGCTCACTGTGACACAAAATGCAGCCTAAACCAGCACAGGTACACACACACAAACACACGGCTCACTGTGACTCAATGCACCTTCCATACCTGCACAGACACACACACACACACACAGATGGCTGACTGGGACTCAGTGCACAGTCTATACCAGCACCACATCCACACTCACAGCTCACTGTGACTCAATGCGCAGCCTATTCCAGTACACACATACACACACAGCCACAAACACGCACGGCTCATTGTAACTCAATGTACATTTTATACCAACACACACACACTCACACTTAAAAACACACACAGCACACTGTTACCCACTGCTCAGACTATACCAGGACACTCACACATAGCTCACTGTGAGTCACTGCACAGCCTCTACCTGCACGCAAACACACACACACACGGCCATGACTCAGTTCACAGTCAATACCAGACACACACACACAGCTCAGTGTGAAACACGCAGCCTAAACCAGCACACCTGCACACACACACACACACGTGGCTCACTGTGATTCAATGTACCTTCAATACCTGCACAGACACACACACACAGAGACGGCTCAATGGGACTCAGTGAACAGCCTGTACCAACAAACAGTCACACACACTCACAGCTCACTGTAACTCATTGCACAGCCCATATCAGCAGGCATACACACACACACACGGCTCTTCATGACTCAATGTACAGCCTGTATCAGCAGGCATACACACACACACACACACACATGGCTCACTGACTCAGTGCACAGCTTATAAGGGCACACATGCATGCACACACACACACATGGCTCACTGACTCACTGTGCAGCCTATACAAGCACACATAAAGACAGCTCATTGTGACTCAATGCGCAGCCTATATAACAGCACACACATACACACACAGACACAGGCATATACCACACTGTGACTCAATGGTCAGATTATACCAGCACACACACACACACAGAGCTCACTGTTACTCAACCTACAGCCTAGACCAGCACACACATGCACAGACACACAGCTCACTGTGAATCAAGACACAGCCTATACAAGCACACACATACCCACACGGCTCACTGTGACTGAATGAGCAGCCTATAACAGCACACATTCATGCACACACATACACACATGGCTCACGGGGACTCAATCCAGAGTCTCTAACTCCACACACACACACACACACACCTCACTGTGACTCAATGTCAGCCTACACATGAACAGATACACACACTCACATACAAAGCTCACTGTGACTCAATGAAAGGCCTATAACAGTACACACACACACACAGATCTCATTAGGACTCAGTGCACAGCCTTTACCAGCACACACACAGAAACACAAACACAATGCTCGCTGTGAAACAATGCCTAGCCTATACATGAACACACACGCACACACACACCACTCACTGTGACGCAATGCTCAGCCAATACCAGCACACACTCATGCACACACACACATGGCTCACTGTGACTCAATGCACAGTATCTAACAGAACACATACACACACAAATGGATCATGGTGAATCGGTACACAGCCTATACAAACACGCACCCATGCACACACACACACTTGGCTCACTCTGATTCAAAGCACAGTATCTAACAGCACACACACACACACAGACCTCACTGTGACTCAATGCATAGCCTATACCAGCACACACACACACACATACACACACACACGACACTATGACTCAATGGTCAGATTATACCTAGCACACACACACACACACACAGCTGACTTTGACTCAATGTATGGCCTATACCAGCATAGACACACACACACACAGACACGCACCTCACTGTGACTCAGTGCACAGCCTATACCAGAACACACATATACACACATACAAACAAACACACACGGTGCACTGTGACTCAATACCAGCCTACACCTGAACAGATACACACACTCACATACAACTCTCACTGTGACTCAAAGCAAGGCCAATAACGGTACTCACAAACACACACAGACCTCACTATGACTGCATGCACAGCCTATACCAGTACAGACAAACACATAGCTCACTGTGAATCCCTGCCCAGCCTATACCTGCACACACAGGTACACACACACACACTCCTCACTGTGACACAATGCTCAGCCTATACCAGCAAAAATGCATGCACACACGCACATGGCTCACTCCGACTCAATGCATAGCATTTAACAACACATACACACATGGCTCATATGAGTCAATGCACAGTCTATATCAGCACCACACCCATACTCACAGCTCACTTAACTCAATGTAAAGCATATATCAGCACACACACACACAAACACACACAGCTAACTGTGAACCAATGCAAAGCCTATACCAGCACACACACACACACACAAACACAAAAAGAGCTCGATGTGAATCAATGCACAGTCTCTACAAGTACACATGAATCACACACACACATGGCACACTGTGACTCAATGCGCAGCCTATACAAGCACACATATACACACACGTCTCAATGTGGCTCAATTCAAGGCATATACAAGCACTCACACACACACACACACAGAGCTCACTGTGAATCAATGCAGCGTCCATACCTGCACAGACACACACCACACAGAGATGGCTCAATGGGACTCAGTGTAGAGTCTATACCAGCACCACACCCACACTCACAGCTCACTGTGACTCAATGCACAGACTATTCCAGTACACACATACACACACAGCCACAGACATGCACGGCTCACCGTAACTCAATGAACATCTTAAACTGACAAACACAAACACACTTAAACCCACACAAACCACACTGTAACTCTGTATTCAGACTATAAAAGCACACTCAAATGCACACAGCTCACCACGACTGAATGCACGGCCTATACCAGAACACACACACACTGCTCAATGTGAGTCAATGCACAGTCTATGCTTCCACAGAAACACACACACACATGGCCATGACTCAGTTCAAAATCAATACCAGCACACACACACACATGCTCACTGTGAAACAACATGCAGCCTAAACCAGCACACCTGCACACACACACACACACAGCTCACTGTGACTAAATGCACAGCCTATAACAGCACACATTTATGCACACACATACACACATGGCTCACGGGGACTCAATACGAGTCTCTAACAGCACACACACACACACACACCTCACTGTGACTCAATGCACAGACTACTCCAGTACACACATACACACACAGCCACAGACACGCACGCCTCACTGTAACTCAATGGTTCCCTGTAGCTAAATGTATGTCTTATACCGACAAAACCACACATATATAAACACACACAAACCACACTGTAACTCAATGCTCAGACTATACCAGCACACTCACACTCATACAGCTCACTGTGAGTGAATGCAGGGCCTATACCAGAACACACACACACAGCTCACTGTGAGTCAATGCACAGCCTATGCCTGCGCGAAACACACACACACATGGCTGTGACTCAGTTCAAAGTCAATCCCAACACACACACACGTCTCCCTGTGACAAAACACGCAGCCAAAACAGGCACACAGGCACACACACACACACACACACATGGCTCACTGTGACACAATGCACCTTCCATATTGCAGAGACACACACACACACATGGCTCACCGTGACACAATGCACCTTCCATACTGCAGACACACACACACAGAGATGGCTCACTGGGCCTCAGTGCACAGCCTGTACGAAGAAATGCTCACACATCCTCACGGCCCACTGTAACTCAATACACAGCCCATATCAGCATGCATACACAAATGCACACACATGGCACACTGTGACTCAATGTGCAGTATCTAAGCGCACACAAACACACACACACCTCAATGTGACTCAATGCACAGCTTATACAAGCGCACACACACACGCGGCTTACTGTGACTCACTGCCAGCCAACACCTGAACAGACACACACTCACATACAAAGCTCACTGTGACTCAATTCAAGCCCTATAACGGTACACACACACACACACTCACACAGACCTCACTATGACTCAATGCACAGACTATACCAGCAGAGACACACAAACACAAACACATGGCTCACTGTGAATCATTGCCCAGCCTATATCTGCACACACACGCACACTCACACACACTCCTCACTGTGACACAATGCTCAGCCTATACCTGCACACACAAACACACACAGACACACACACACATGGCACACTGTAACACAATGCGCAGTATCTAAGCGCACAGAAACATACACACGGACCTCACTGAGATGCAATGCGCAGCCTATACAAACACAAACACACACACACACACGGCTCACTGTGCATCAATTCAAAGCATATACAAGCACACACACACACTTACACACAGCTCACAGTGAATCAATGCACCGTCCATACCTGCACAGACACACACACACAGAGACGGCTCACTGGGATTCAGTGCACAGCCTATACCAGCACCACACCCACACTCACAGCTCACTGTGACTCAATGCCCAGCCTATTCCAGTACACCCATACACACACAGCCACAGACACGCACAGCTCACTGTAACTCAATGTACATTTTATACCAACACACACACACCACACTGTAACTCAATGCTGAGACTATATCAACACACTCACATGCACACAGCTCACTGTGACTGAATGCACGGCCTATACTAGAACACACACACAGCTCCTTGTGAGTCAATGTACAGCCTATACCTGCACACAAACACACACACACATGGCTGTGACTCAGTTCAGAGTCAATACCAGTACACAAACACATGGCTCAGTGTGACACAACACGAAACCTAAACCAGCACAGGTGCACACACACATACACACACACACATGGCTCACTGTGACTCAATGCACCTTCCATACTGCAGAGACACACACACACAGAGACGGCTCACTGGGACTCAGTGCACAGCCTGTACCAACAAACATTCACACAAACACACACACACTCACGGGTCACTGTAACTCAAAGCACAGCCTATGTCAGCATGCATACACACCAAAACACATGGCTCACTCTGACTCAATGCACAGCTATCACAGCACACATGCATGCAAACACACACACGGCTCACTGTGACTCACTGCACAGCATATACAAGCACACACATACACACACAGCCACAGACATGCATGTTCACTGTATCTCAATGTGCATCTTATACCAGCACAAACACACAAGCACATACACACACACGACACTATGACATGATGGTGAGAGTATACCAGCACACACACACTCACAGCTCACTGTGAATTAAAGCACAGCCTATACAAGCACACACATACACACATGGCTCAGTGTGACTAAATGCACAGCCTATAACAGCACATATTTATGTACACACACAATATGTCTCACCTGGTCAATCCAGAGTCTCTAACATCACACACACACACACACACACACACACACACACACACCTCACTGTGACTCAATGCACATCTATACCAGCACACAGAAACATACACACACACACTCACACAAGGTTCGCTGTGACTCAGTGCCAGCCTATAATTGAACAGAAACACACACTCACATACAAAGCTCACTGTGACTCATTGCAAGGCCTATAACGGTACACACACACACACACAGATCTCACTATGACTCAATGCATAGCCTATACTAGCACAGACACACACAAACTAACACATGGCTCACTGTGAATCAATCCCAACATATACATGCACTCACAAACACACACTCCTCACTGTGATGCAATGCTCAGCCTATTCCAGCACACACACACACACACACGGCTCACTGTAACTCAATGCACAGCCTATACAAGCACACACGCATGCACACACACACGGCTCACTATGACTCAATGCACAGTATATACCACCACCACACCCCCACTCACAGATCACTGTGACCCAATGAAAAGGATATACCAGCACACTCACACACACTCACACACACACACACAGCTCACTGTGAATCTATTCAAAGTGTAACCGGCACACACACACACACAAACAGCTCGCTGGGAATCAATGCACAGCCTATGCAAGCAAACATGAATCACACACACATGGCACACTGTGCCTCAATGCACAGTATCTAAGTTCACACACACACAGACCTGTGACTCAATGCACAGTCTCTACAAGGACAGACACATATACACGGCTCACTGTGACTCAATGAAAATCATATAGAAGCACACACACACCTCACTGTGAATCAATGCATTGTCCATACCTGCACAGACACACACACACAGAGATGGCTCAGTGGGACTCAGTGCACAGTCTATACCAGCACCACACCCACACTCACAGCTCACTGTGACTCAATGCACTGCCTATTCCAGTACACACATACACAAACAGCCACAAACATGCACGGCTCATTGTAACTCAATGTACACCTTATACCGACACACACACCCTCACACTTAAACACACACACACCACACTGTAACTCAATGCTCAGACTATACCAGCACACTCACATGCACAGCTCACTGTGACTCAATGTGAAGCATATACAAGCACACACACACACACACAGCTAAAAATGAATCAATGCATCATCCATACATGTGCAGACACACACACACAGAGACGGCTCACTGGGACGCAGTGCACAGTCTATACCAGCACCACACCCACACTCACAGCTCACTGTGACTCAATGCCCAGCCTATTCTAGTACACACATACACACACAGCCACAGACACAGCTCACTGTTACTCAATGCCGGCCTACATCTGAACACACACACACAATCATATACAAAGATCACTGTGACTCAATGAAACGCCTATAATGGTACAAACACACACACACACACACACACACACCACACTATGACTCAATGCACAGCCTATACCATCACAAACACACACACAGTAACATTTGGCTTACTGTGACGCAATGCTCAGCCTATACCAGCACAAAAGCATGCACACACACATGGCTCACTGTGAGTCAATGCACAGTATCTAACAGCACACACACATGCAAACAGCTCACGATGAATCAATGCATAGCCAATACAAGCACACACTCATGCACACACACACATGGCTCACTCTGATTCGATGCACAATATGTAACAGCAACACGCACACATGGCTCACTATGACTCAATGCACAGTCTATATCAGCACCACAACCACGCTCACAGCTCACGGTGACTCAATGCAAAGCATATACCAGAACACACACACACACACACACAAACAGCTCGCTGTGAATCAATGCAAGGCCTATGCAAGCACACAGGCATCACACACACACACGGAAAACTGTGACTCAATGTGCAGTATCTAAGCGCACACATGCACACACACAGGCCTCACTGTGACTCAATGCGCAGTCTATAAAAGCACACAGACACACACGGCTCACTGCGACTCAATTCAAAGCATATAAAAGCACACACACACACACACAGACAGCTCACTGTGAATCAATGCACCGTCCATACCGTCACAGACACACACACACAGAGATGGCTGACTGAGACTCAGTGCACAGTCATACCAGCACCACAGCCACACTCACAGCTCACTGTGACTCAATGCAAAGCCTATACCAGTACACACATACTCACACAGCCACAGACATGCACGGCTCACTGTAACTCAACGTACATCTTATACCAACACACACACACTTAAACCCACACAATCCACACTGTAACTCTATCCTCAGACTATACCAGCACACTCACTTGCACACAGCTCACTGTGACTGAATGCACGGCCTATACCTGAACACACACACACACTGCTCACTGTGAATCAATGCCCAGCCTATACCTGCATGGAAACACACAGACACATGGCTGTGACTCTGTTCAAAGTCAATAGCAGCACACACACACACACGGCTCACTGTGACACAACACGCAGTCTAAACCAGAACATGCGCACACACACACACTCACACACACGGCTCAATGTAACTCAATGCACCTCCCATACCTGCACGGATGCACACACACAGAGATGGCTCACTGGGACTCAGTGCACAGCCTCTACCAAGAAACGCTCACACACACTCACGACTCATGGAAACTCAATGCACAGACCATATCAGCACGCATACACACACACATATATGGGTCACTGTGACTCTCTGCACAGCTTATAACAGCACACATGCATGCACACACACACACACAGCTCACTGTGACTCACTGCACAGCCTATACCAGCACACACATACACACACAGCCACAGACACACACGGTTTAGTGTATCTCAATGTGCATCTTATACCAGCACACACACACGCATACACACACACACCACACTGACTCAATGGTCAGATCATACCAGCACACACACACGCACACAGCTCACTGTGACTCAATGTAAGGCCTATACCAGCACACACACACACAGCTCACTGAGAATCAATGCGCAGCCTATACAAAAACACACATACACACACGGCTCACTTGACTGAGTGCGCAGGCTATACCAGCAGACACACACACGCTCACACACACGTCTCACTGTGACTAAATGCAGAGCCTAAAACAGCACACATTCATGCACACACACACACACACACGATTCACTGGGACTGAATCCAGAGTCTCTAACACCACACTCACACACACACACACCTCACTGTGACACAATGCACAGGCTATACCACCACATACAAACATACAAACACACACACACATGGCTGTGACTTAATGCCAGCCTACCACTGAACAGACACACACACTCGCATGCAAATTTCACTCTGACTCAATGAAATCCTATAAGTGAGCTGTGTTCGAGTGAGTGTGCTGGTATAGTCTAAGCATTGAGTTACTGTGTGGTTAGTGTTTATGTGTGTGTGTTTGTGTCTGTATAAGACCTACATTGAGTTTCAGTGAGCCCTGCATGTTTGTGGCTGTGTATGTGTGTACTGGAATAGGCTGCACATTGAGTCACAGTGAGCTGTGTGGGTGTGTTGCCAGTATAGACAGTGCATTGTGTCCCAGTGAGCCGGCTCTGTGTGTGTGTGTGTGCTTGTATATGCTTTGAATTCAGTCACTGTGAGCCATGTTTGTGTGTGTGCTTGTATAGGCTGCATATTGAGGCACAGTGAGGTCTGTGTGTGCACTTAGATACTGCGCATTGAGTCACAGTGTGCCATGTGTGTGTGTTGCGTGTGTGCTTGTATAGGCTGTGCATTGATTCACCCTGAGCCGTTTGTGTGTGTGTGTGTTTTGTTAGATACTGTGCATTGAGTCACAGTGAGCCATGTGTATGTGTGCATGCGTTTGTGCTGGCATAGGCTGAGCATTGCATCAGAGTGAGGGTGTGTGTGTGTTTGTGTGTGTGTAGGTATAAACTGGTCATTGATTCACAGTGAGCCAGGTGTTTCTGTGTGTGTGTCTGTGGAGATATACGCTGTGCCTTGAGTCATACTGAGGTCTGTGTGTGTGCATTTGTGTTCGTACCGTTATAGGACTTGCATTGATTCACAGTGAGCTTTGTATGTGAGTGTGTGTGTCTGTTCAGGTGTAGGCTTTCATTGAGTCACTGTCAGTCTTGTGTGTGTTTGTGTGTGCTGGTATAGGCTGTGCATTGTCACAGTTAGGTGTGGGTCTGTGTGCATGTGTGAGTGCTAGTATAGGTTGTGCACAGAGTCACAGTGAGGTATGTGTGTGTGTTTGAATGTGTGTGTGGTGTTAGAGACTCTGGATTGAGTCCAAATGAGCCATGTGTGTGTGTGCATGAATGAGTGTTCTTATAGTCTGTGCATTTAGTCATAGTGAGCCGTGTGTTTGTGTGTGCTTGTATAGGCTATGCATTGATTTACAGTGAGCTCTGTGTGTGTGTGAGTGTGCTGGTATATCCTTTGCATTGGGTCAGAGTGAGCTGTGTGTGTGTATGGTGCTGGTAATATACAGTGCATTGAGTCATAGTGAGCCGTATGTGTGTGCATGCGTGTGTACTTGCGTAGGCTGTACATTGATTCACCATGAGCCATTTGTGTGTGTGTGTGGTGTTAGATACTCTGCATTGAGTCACAGTGAGCCATGTGTGTGTGTGCATGCATGTATTCTGGAATAGGCTGTGCATTGAGTAACAGTGAGGTGTGTGTGTGTGAGTCTGTGTTGGTATAGGTTGTGCACTGAGTCACAGTGAGGTGTGTGTGTGTGTGTGTGTGTGGTGTTAGAGCCTCTGGATTGAGGCCCAGTGAGCCATGTGTGTGTGTGTGTGTTGGTATAATCTGATCATTGAGTCACAGTGAGCCATGTGTGTGTGTGCACGTGTGCTGGTTTAAGCTGCATATTGTGTCACTGTGAGCCATGTGTGTATGTGTGCTGGTATTGACTGTGAACTGAATCACGGCCATGAGTGTGTGTGTGTTTGCATGCAGGTATAGACTGTGCACTGACTCATAATGAGCTGTGTGTGTGTGTTCTGGTATAGGCCATGCATTCAGTCACAGTGAGCTCTGTGTGAGTGTGCTGGTATAGTCTGAGCATTGAGTTACAGTTTGGTGTGTGTGTGTTTAAGTGCGAGTGTGTGTGTGTGTGTCGGTATAAGATGTACATTGAGTTACAATGAGCCGTGCATGTTTGTGGCTGTGTGTGTATGTGTGTACTGGAATAGGCTGCGCATTGAGTCACAGTGAGCTGTGAGTGTGGATGTGGTGCTGGTATAGACTGTGCACTGAGTCCCAGTGAGCCGTCTCTGTGTGTGTCTGTTCAGGATGGACAGTGAATTGATTCACAATGAGCTGTGTGCTTGTGTGCTTGTGTATGCTTTGAATTGAGTCACAGTGAGCCGTGTGTGTGTGTGCTTGCATAGGCTGCACATTGAGTCACAGTGAGCTCTGTGTGTCCTAACATACTGTGCTTTGAGTCAGTGTGCCATATGTGTGTGTGTGATGCGTGTGTGCTTGTTAGGCTGCGCATTGATTCACAGCGGGTGTTTGTGTGTGTGTGTGTGTGCTGGTATACGCTTTGCATTGAGTCACAGTGAGCTATGAGTATGGGTGTGGTGCTGGTATTGAATGTGCATTGAGTCATATGACCCGTGCGTATGTGCACTGTAAGATACTGTGCTTGAGTCAGAGTGAGCCATGTGTGTGTGTGTGTGCATGCGTGCATGCTTGCATAGGCTGTGCATTGATTCACTTTGAGCCGTTTGTGTGTGTGTTGATACTGTGCATTGAGTCACAGTGAACCATGTGTGTGCACACATGCGTGTGTGCAGGTATAGGCTGAGCATTGCGTCCCAGTGTGGAGTGTGTGAGTATGTGTATGTGAGTATGAGTGTGTGAGTATGGTATAGGACTGAATTCACGCCCTATACCAGAACACACACACACAGCTCACTGTGCATCAAAGCACAGCCTATATTTGCACACACACACACACATGGCTGTGACTCAGTTCAAATTCAATAACAGCACACACACACACAGCTGTGACACAACACTCAGCCTAAACAAGCACACCTGCACACACACACACATGGCTCACTGTGACTAAATGCACCCTCCATACCTGCACAGACACACACACACAGACAGCTCACTGTGACTCAGTGCACAGCCTGTACCAACAAACACTCACACACACTCATGGCTCACTACAAGTCAATGCACAGCCCAATCAGCAGGCACACACACACACATGGCTGTGACCTACTGCACAGCCTATACAAGCACACACACACATGGCTCACTGTGACTCAATGTTCAGCCTATACCAGCAAACACATACACACACAGACACAGACACACACGGTTCAATATATCTCAATGTGAATGTTAAACCAGCACACACACACACATACACACATGCACAACACACTGTGACTCAATGGTCTATTATACCAGCACACAAACACGCACATGGCTCACTCTCACTCAATGTATGGCCTATACCAGCACACACACGCGCACACAGCTCTTTGTTACTCAATGTAGGGCCTATACCAGCACACACACACACACACACACACAGCTCACTGTGAATCAATGTGCCGCCTATACAAGAGCACACATACACACACAGCTATGACTGAATGTGCAGCCTATACCAGCAGACACTTGCACACACACACACACAGCTCAATGGGACTCAATCCAGTCTCTAACACCAAACCCACACCCACACACACACCTGTGACTCAATGCACAACTTATACCAGCATAGACACACACACACCTCACAGTGACCTAACGCACAGCTATACCAGCACACACAGACACACACACAATGGCTCACTGTGACTCAATGCCAGCCTATACCTGAACAGACACACACACTCACAAAGCTCACTGTGACTCAGTGAAAGGCCTATAATGGTACACACACACAAACACACAGACCTCACCATGACTCAATGCACAGCGTATGCCAGCACACACACACACACAAACACATGGCTCACTGGGAGTCAATGTCCAGCCTATACCTGCACACACACACAAACACACACGTCTCAATTTGACTCAATGAACAGTCTCTAGCACCACACAAACACACATACAGGCCTCAGTGACTCAATTCAAAGCCCATATTGGCACACACACACACCTAAGTGTGACTCAATGCTCAGCCTGTACCAGCACACAAAAACACACACACCTTACAGTAACTCATGCACATTCCACACCATGAAATACAAACACACACACAGAGACATGCACAGTTCACTGTGACTCAATGCACTGTCCATACCAGCACATACACACACACAACACACCTGTGACTCAATGATCTGATTATACCAGCACACTCACACACAAACACACACACAGATCACTGTGAATCAATGCACCATCCATACCTGCACAGACACACACACACACAGATGGCTCACTGGGACTCAGTGCACAGTCCATACCAGCATCACAACCACACTCACAGCTCACTGTGACTCAATGTGCAGCCTATACCAGTACACACATATACACACAGAAACAGACTTGCACGGCTCACTGTAACTCAATGTACATCTTATGCTGACACACACACTCAAACACTTACACATACAAACACCACTGTAACTCAATGCTCAGATTATACCAGCACACTCACACTCACACAGCTGTGACTGAATGCACGGCCTATACCAGAACACACACACACAGCTCACTCTGAGTCAATGAACAGCCTATAACTGCACGGAAATACACACACACACATTGCCATGACTCAGTTCAAGGTCAATACCAACACACACACACACACACACAAACATATGTCTCACTGTGACTCAGTGCACTGTGTATACCTGCCCCACTCCCACACATACATGGCTCACTGTGACTCAGTGCACAGCCTATATCAGCAGACACACACACACACACAAGGCTCACGGTGACTCAATGCACAGGCTGTGGCAACACACACACACACACACCACAGTGACTCAATGCAAAGCCCATACCAGCACACACACATACACACAGAACTGTGACTCAATGCTCAGATTATACCAGTACAGACACACAAACACATGGCTGTGACTCAGTGCAGAGCATATACCAGCCCCCCCCATACCTCATTGTGACTCAATGCACAACCTATAGCAGCACACACACACACACACATGCTCACTGTGACTCAATGCAGTCTATACCAGCACACACACACACACACATAACTCACTGTGGCTCAGTGCACAGGCTATATCAGCACACAGACACACACACACAAGGCTCACTGTGACATAGTGCAGTCTGTAGCACCACACACACACACACACACACACCTGTGACTCAATGCAAAGCCCATACCAGCAGACACAGATACACACACACACCTGTGATTCAATGCTCAACCTCTACCAGCACACACACACACAGCTCACTGTGACTCAATGGTCAGCCTATACCAGTGCAGACACACACACACCACACAACTCACTGTGACTCAATGCACAGTCTATACCAGCACATACACACATACAGTTCACTGTGACTCAGTGAACAGCTTATCCCAGAACACACGCAAACACGCACTCACACATGGCTCACTGTGACCCAGTGAACCAGCTATACGAGCACACACACACACAGACACACACACGGCTCTCTGTGACTCATGGCACAGCCTGTACCAGCACAAACACATGGCTCACTATAACTCAATGCTTAGTCTGTAGCAGCACACACACACAGACACATAAACACTTCACTGTGACTCAACAGAAGCCCAAACAAGCACACACACACACCTGTGACTCAATGCAGTGTATACCAGCACACACATGCACACACATAGCTCACTGTGACGCAATGCAAAGCCTATACCAGCAAACACACACACGCACAGCTCACTGTAAATGCAGTGTATACCAGCACACACACACGCACGGCTCAATGTGACTTAATGCAGACTATACCAGCACACACACACAAACACACCTTCCTGTGACTGCAAGTCTATACCAGCACATTCACAAAGACACACACACGCACAGCTCACTGTTACTCAATGCCCCGTCCATACCAACACATACACACTCACACAGGCACCTCACTGTAACTAAATTCAGTCTATACCAGCACACACACACACAAACACGCACTCACACATGGCTCACTGTGAGTGTACCACCTATATCACACACACACACACACAAAGGCTCAGTGTGATTAAATGCACAGCGTATACCATCACACACACACACACATGCACAGCTGTGAATCAATACACAGCTTATACCAGTACACACACACATGGCTGTGATTCAATGCACCATCCTTACCTACACACACACACACAGCTCACTGTGACTCAATGCACAGTCTGTAGCACCACACACACACACACATACACCTCTGTGACTCAATGCAGAGCCCATACCAGCAGACACAGACACACACACCTGTGATTCAATGCTCAGCCTCTACCAGCACACACACACACACACACACGGCTCACTGTGACTCACTGTACAGTTCATACCAGCACAAACACACACACATCTCACTGTAACTCAATGCTCAGACTGTACTACACACACACATAACACACACACACGGCACACTGTGACTCAATGCTCAGCCTATACCAGAACACACACAAACACGCACTCATACATAGCTCACTGTGACTCAATGAACGACCTATACCATGACAAACACACACACAAACAGCTCACTGTGACACAATGCAAAGCCTATACCAGCAAACACACACACACGCACAGCTCACTGTGCGTAATGCAGTGTATACCAGCACACACACGGACAGCTCAATGTGACTTAATGCACAGACTATACCAGCACACACACACAAACACACCTTCCTGTGACTGCAAGTCTATACCAGCACATTCACAAAGACACACACACACAGGGCTCACTGTTACTCAATGCCCCGTCCATACCAACACATACACACTCACACAGGCACCTCACTGTAACTAAATTCACAGTCTATACCAGCACACACACACACACGCACTCACACATGGCTTGCTGTGAGTGTACTGTCTATACCATCACACACACACACACACGGCTCACTGTGACTCAATGCACTGCGTATACCAGCACACAAACACGCACATACACTGCTGTGATACAATGCACAGCTTATACCCGTACACACACAAGGCTCACTGTGACTAAATGCACAGCGTATACCATCACACACACACACACGCACAGCTCACTGTGACTCAAAACACAGCTTATACCACTACACACACACACACGCCTTACTGTGACTCAATGAACAGTCTGTAGCACCGCACACACACACACACCTGTGACTCAGTGCTCAGCCTGTACCACCACACACACACACGGATACACAAATACACACACACAAATAAAGCTCACTGTGATTCAATGCACAGCCTATAGCAGCACACACACACAGACACACGTCACTCTGACTCAAAGCACAGCCTATACCAGCACACACACAAAAACACACCTTACTGTGACTCAATGCAAGCCTATTGCAGCACACACACACACACACGGCTCATTGTGACTCTGTGCAGTCTATACCAGCACCACACACACACTCACAGCTCACCTTGAATCAATGCACAGCCTACACCACCACAGACAAAACTGTGACTCAATGCACCATCCTTACCCACACACACACACACACATACCCACAGCTCACTGTGCCTCAAAGCCTATACCAGCACATGCACAAACTCACAAACTCCCTTCTCTGTGACTCACTGCACAGCCTATACCAGCGCACGCACACACACACACGGCTGACTGAATCAATGCAGTCTATGCTAGCACACATACACACATACAGAAGCACGCATGGCTCACTGTGAGTCAATAGTCTATACCTACACACACACATACACACACACAGCTCAGTGTGACTCAATGCAAAGCCTATACTAGCACATGCACCCACACACACACCTGTGACTCAATGGTCAGCCTATACCAGCACACACAGACACACACACCCTTCTCTGTGACTCAGTGCACAGCCTATACCAGCATGCACACACACACACACAGCTGTGACTCAATGCACTGTCTATACCAGCACATACACACACAAACACGCACGCATGGCTGTGACTCAATGCACTGTCCATACCAGCACATACACACACACAACACACCTGTGACTCAATGCTCAGACTATACTAGCCCACACACACACACACATACACCTCAGTGACTCAATGCAAAGCCCATATGAGCACACATGCACACACCTGATTCAATGCTCTGCCCATACCAGTGCACACACACACACCCCTGTGATTCAATGCTCAGCGGAGACCAGCACACACACACGGCTCACTGTGACTCAATGCACCGTCCATACCTACACACACACACACACACACACACACACACCCCTCTGGGGTTCTCTTCTTTTAATGGGAAATGCAGAAAACACACACTCTGGATGCCTGGGCTTTCAGGGTAGGGCCACAGGGCAGTACAGCCAACAGGTTAACGATGGAGTCAACGTCTCCTGCGTCCCTGTGCCTGAGACTGGCTCAGTGTGTGCAGTGCAGCTGCCCCTGAAGAAGCAAAACGTTGAGCATCTCCTTCCATGGGTCGTGGAGTGCGGCACAAGGGTCACTGGCTCCCAGAAGCATCATCCCAGCAGCAGCCTAAAGTGCGTTTCCATTGCCTCCTGTGTGATGAATTCCTCAACCATTTCAGAACTCACATAAGATAAGCAGATATCCTGGTAGAAGCCAAACACAAAATGTATGTGGCATTTGTGCCCTTTTCAAAAATCTGTGATTTGGGTCAATTTTTTTCTTGTTCTAAATAAAAATTCACTCTCCTAATTTTGAGTAATGCTTATTAAGAAAAATCCCTCCCTCTTGGGGCTTCTCTGGTGGTGCAGTGGTTAAGGATCCGCCTGCTGATGCAGGGCTCACAGGTTGATTCCCAGTCCGGGAAGATCCCACCTGCCGCGGAGCAACTAAGCCCGTGCATCACAATACTGAGCCTGCGAGCCACGACTACTGAAGCCCGTGCACCTAGAGCCCCTGCTCCGCAACAAGAGAAGCTAGCGCAATGAGAAGCCCGCGCACCACAACGAAGAGCAGCCCCCGCTCGCCACAACTAGAGAAAGCCCGTGCACAGCAACGAAGATCCAACACAGCCAAAAATAAATGAATGAATGAATTAAAAAAAAAAAAGAATCCACCTGCCAAAGCAGGGGACACAGGTTCAAGCCCTGGTCCAGGAAGATCCCACATGCCGCGGTGCAACTAAGCCCGTGTGCCACAACTACTGAGCCCGCATGCCACAAGTACTGAAACCCACGCACCTAGAGCCCGCAACGAGTAGCCAGTGCAATGAGAAGCCTATGCACCGCAACGAAGAGTAGCCCCCACTTGCCACAACTAGAGAAAGCCCACACACAGCAACGAAGACCCAGTGCAGCCAAAAAGAAATAAATGAACTTGTTAAAAAAAAAAAAAAAGAATCCCTTCCTCTCAATTGGCTAACCTTCGGGTCGCACCAACCTGCTGCACAACAGAAGCATTTCTAATCCGCCAACGAGGAGCAACTGCTGTGTGCTGGGTGGTTCCGAAAGATGCGTCTGGATGCAGGGAAGGCATTTCCTCCAGATGCAGAATACAGTGATGGCAGCAGAAGGGTGGACGTTTCCCCTGGCACCCCTCTGACCCAGGCACGGGTTCTGAGCACATTAACACATCAGCCCAATTGCTCTCCCAACAGCTCTCCTCCAGCTACAAAGGAGGACGCTGAGGCTGGAGAGGCTGGCACTTGCTCACAGCCATACGCCTGAAGTGACGGAGCTGGCTTTGCTCCAGGAACTTGGCTTCGGGTCCTGGACGATTTCGTGCTCTTCGGTATCGGACCCTGGTGTGGGAGGTGCGGTCCATCAACGGCCTCAATTCTTCACACCTCCGTGTAGCCACACTCTGCCACGTGACTTACGGTTCCTTCCACTAAAGGGGTAGGGGACAGGCCACACCCTCTGACTTTGGGTTTGGCTGTGGGACTTGCTGTGGCAATGGAAGGTTAGCAGGTGCACTCTAACCAGAGACAGGAAAAGCACCGCTGGGACTCTGCTTGTTCTCTTATGCATCTGCCACTGACCTGCCCAGGCCCAACTCCTGGTCCCGGGAGGAAGATGACAGGCACATGATGCAGAGCCTGATCTACAAATTCATGAGCTAACGGAATACATCTCACTGGACCCTGCTGAGATTTTACAGTGGTTGTTACACAGCATTGCTGTGGCAGGTACTGACTTATACAACCTGTGTCTGTGATATTTTCCTGACTGCAAATTGACTGCCCTTTACTAGACTGACAGAAAGTCACATACATGCATACATACATACATAGAATTAATTCCACCATTTATCAATGGTTGAAGAATCTAATATATGGTAAGGATATTCCAATTCTTAAAAAAAAAAAGATGTAAATCAAAGACATGCTCGGTTCACTGAAAGACACCATTTATTTTGTGACCGTCAAGCAGAATGGTCTGTTGAGACGTAAGTGAAAGTATTGAGCGTGAAATCTGTACGCGTTTTCCAGAGTGGACTGCAGGAGAGAAGCCACAGGCAACGCCCCTGACTGGAATCTCGCTATACAGAGCATTCATTCCACAGCTGAGCTATGACCGAGGGTGAGCTATCAGCCACCACCAAAGAATGCCAAGGGCAAAACATTAGCACCAGATTGTTTTTATATGCAATAACATAACTATATACAAAGTTATGTACATTGACTCACTGCAATCTTTGGGTCCCCACTAACCAGATATTTAAGAGGCAAACGGGAATGCTGTGATTCTATGTGCTTCGTTAAAAGGACAGTAGAGCGCTATATATTGCTATGTAGAAGAGAAAGTTCTCAAAAGACACCAAACAGCTGGATACAGACACAAATTTTATTTTCACATTTTACAGACATATCAAAATGATCACAATGCTGTATTTGAAGGGAAAGAATCACAGGTAAAAAAGCTTTGTCACAATTAAAAACACACTGAAATCACCGTGGTTGTCTCCCCGAGGGAGGAAGCAGTGGCCGGGGGGTGGGGGGTGGTCCATGGACAGCCAGCTTTACCTTTCCTGACGTGATCAGTTTTCACAGCAAGTGACCCACACCACGTGGCAAGGACACTTCGTGGGCAGAAGAGGGGGTTTTCAAGTCAGGAATAGCTTAATTGAAAAAGAGTAAAAACTGTTGAAAAGGCATTTCTCTTTGGCGTCGGTGGGCTGCCAAAGGAGTGTTTATTTTGCCAGCATCACCGATGCCTGCCAGGTCGGCCCCCTCTACGGGTGCACAGAGATCACTGCGGCAGCCCGGGAGTCCAGTCTCCCCTCCGGCCGGCGAAGCGTGGACTAGTTAGTGTCCTTTAAGACATCTGTGTGCATCTGTGTTTGGTAAGGCGGCAGCCACTGCTCACAAAGGGACATCTCCCCCCGCTGCTGGAAAACTTCTTTTATAGGAGTAAGAGGAAATAAGGAGTAAAATGGTCTCACAGGTCAAACCAAGGTCCGCGTATCACCTCAACGTGAAGTTATCCTAGGGCTTCTCCCGCCATTAACCACACATTTCAACAGATGAGCATCGTGACGAAACTCACCACTCCACAGTGATCAGATTAAAAATAAGTATGTGAGAACCGTGCCATTGGTGGCTGAACATCGAATTCATGTGCTTACTCGCCATGCATATATCCTCTTTGGTGAAGTGTCTATTTCAGTCTTTTGCCCACGTTTTAATTGGACTGTTTGTTTTCTTACTGTTAAGTTTGAGAGTTCTTATACATTCTGGATACCAATGGTTTGTCACATACATGATTTGCAAGTTATCTTCTCCTAGCCTGTGATCTGTCCACTGGAAAATGACAGCTTGACAGTTTTCTTTAGTGAATAGACTCTACAATCTCACAATTTCAACCAATAAAAAAGGGTCCAGGAGCTGTATACTGTGTGGCAGAAAAAAGATCGGGTCTAGGAGTTCTGTGGTCCATCGGGACCTCTGAGAAACCAGAGCAACGGTTCTTAAATGGCATGTGGCCCTTACGGCATGGTAACAAATTGAGAGAGGCAAAAAGAGAGAAGTCGCCGATTGTAATTAAGGATCATACACACGCAAAATAAATGTTCTGGGGAAAAAGTAAATTAAGAAATATCTCGTCGGCCTTAAGAAAAAAACACCTAGCAAGCACATTACTACTGGACACGCTTTTAGCCAAGTAATTTCTCTTTGCAGGAAAATATCATTTGAACCGTGATGGCAGCCGAGAAGTCCTAAAACCGTCTGTCTGCTTTGTGTGTGTTTTAAAGCGCGAACGCTATTCAAGTGGCAGTTTTAGAAGGAGTGAACCCAACATGTAAGCTCTTCTTTTCACGGTTGGTTTTTAACCACGTGGAAAACCGTTCACCTTTGTAGAGTGTTATTGAAGTACCATCATCATCATGATTTTTGCTGGGTCGGAGATCACCCTTATATGACAGACACAATGAATGCTCAACACTTCTGGACCAACAGGAGAAGCCGGCAGCCGCCACCTCCGGTGACCCACCTCCACTGGAGGGGTCGTGCGCCAGGCTTTGCCCGACACGCGCTCATTCCCTCCTGAGCAGAGGAAGGGGTGCAGCGTGGGAAGACGGGAGGGCAGACCCGAGCCAGCAAGGACCACGTGCGTGCACCTCGGGACCAGAGCCCAGTTCGTACTCGGGAACTCACCGTTCGCCGGAGCCGGGCGCCAGGTGGGGTTGCTTCCAGGCAAAGGGTGACGGGGAGCCACTCTGCTTAGCATTCAAGAGGGAAACTAAGACATTAAATAAATCATCCCAGACGCACCCACGGAAATTATTGCTTTTCTAACGGCCATTTGGTTCTGGGAGGGATTCTCTCTCCAGGACATAAATACAGGCTGGGGTTTGCATTTGCCTCCTTGGGACCGGAGCTGAAGGGCCGGCTTCTGTGCCCCGCCAGGGAGGCATCGGGAGTGGGGGCACGCCCCTCACTTGCCTCTCTCGGGTGGAAGGCTGTCCAGCAGGCACTTGAGCTGTTCCTCGCCCAAGTGGATCTTGTCCTCCAGCTCGCGCTGCTCGATGAGGAGGGCTGACTTCATCCTCACGAAGTGCGCGTAGTCGGCCAGGCTGTCCTGGCTGAGGTAGCTGGCCAGGATGTCGGACACGATGCCCTCCCGGCGGTCCAGGTTCTCCTTCAGCTCCTTGGCGTCTTCGTGCTGCTGGATCAGGACCCGCTGCTTCTCGAGCAGGGATTGCTGGAGAGACAGAGAGAGATGAGCCTGCTGGGGACCAGGCAATGGCGGGGGGGACCCGAGGTCTGAAGGGACCCGCACAGAAGCACCTGGGGCGTGGGCAGGTGCAGGCCCCAGCGCCAGCTCCCCCATTGGCGCTCCTGGGCCGCTGCCACCTCCACTTGCTCCTGTCACCGTGAGAGGCCGTGAGGAACACGGGAGCCATCCAGGCACGAAAAGCTCCAGGACTGGGAGATGCTCAGAAAGAGCCAAGGGCTGAGGCAGCTGGCGTGTGTCCAAGGCCCTTCCCTGACAATACCGTGGCCAAGCGGACACAAGGCACAGGTTCTAAAGAGATTCCAGGGCAGGACTGCTAGACCCTTCCAGCAGACGGAGCGGCAGCCCGGGAGCAGAGGCCGTGAGAGGGGGCGGGGCGGGGGGAGAGACCGCGCCTGTCGGGGAGGTGCCCTTGCTCCTTCCGAGGGTCCTGCTCTGGGTCACACAGGCGCCCCCATTTCCAGAACGCAGCACTCACGATCGCTGTCTGCCCACAGGGCGCGCACCCACTTCCCCCGCCCTCTCCAACTTTAATGAAAACTGAGAGGGGGAGAGGTGAACGCGGTAAATGTCTTCAGGTGTCAGCTGGCAGATGCCACGGATGCCCTGTCCTCGGTGCGAGTTTCTGACACCGGCAGGGCCCCGTCATTCCGCCACTTTGCAACGTGGACATTTACCCACGGCCAGGCGTGAGCATCCGGGATGCGGGAGTGCTCTGCAGAGAGCTGATCCACAAAAAGAGCTCAGAAAAGATGAGCTGCTATTAAACGGTGGCTGAAAGCAGAAACTGCTCCCGGGGTGAGGCTTCCGGGAAGTGCCCCCCGACTGCACAACCTTTCGGGGTCACCTGTTCCGGGGGACACCTTGACCTTCAGGTGCTTGTGAAACAAAGACAGAATGTATTTTCATAGAAAGAGGCAAGGTAAAGCCAATTAATTCCAACCAAAAGGGAAACAGACCTCAACTGATTCCAGAAATGCAGTTTGGGCTACTAAGATCACTTGGGCTCCTTGGCAACTAGAAGCTGCTGATGGGAGTCAGGGATTCATGTGTCTGTCTGCATCTGCCCATGTGCTCATTTTCTACCTGGAAAGACAGAGGAAGCCTCCTACAGCCTGAGGCCACATCTTTTCACTTGTTAGCATGCCTGTCTCTGCAAACCACAGCTTTCCCAAGCCCTGGCTGCCTGACATGGAGATTTTCACCCAGCACCAGCCCCAGTGGAGGCTAGCCCACTGTGCTGCACCTGGACGTGGCGACTGAACACTCCTTTTGGGTCCATGAAGGTGAAGCTGCATCAACCACACACAGCCAAGGGGGAAAGAGCCTGTCTGCTTCTCCTCCCTACCACGGACCCTCTAGGGATGCAGTTAAGAGCTATGCAGCCAGGTCCCCAGGAGGACCAGGCGCATGGTCCCCAGTGTGTGATTGCTTCTACTTCCTCCGATTCTAAATAAGCCTTTGTCAGTTCCAAGCAAAGGGAGATAAAGATGAGCTGAGCTGCAAAGACAATACTATTTTTCATTTAAATCGATACTTGAGAGTTTAATATTTCAATTACATACAAGTCAGTCCCTCTTTCCCATTCATGTTATTTTCCTAAGTTCTTTCAGATAAATTTGGCAAAGATGGCACGAACAGCAAAATGGAATGCGAACGGAACCCAAGGGGCTCGAGGTCCAAAGCCCCAGTTACTTTCTCAACCCTTATGCAATATACGTTCCGTGACTGACAGTCACTAACGACTTGGCTAAGCACAAAAGATCGCGGTCTCAAAGCCACGCGCTTTGTAAGGTGTAACCTGAAACCACTCTCACCTGGAGTCCAGGGGGAGGGGTGCCTTTTCTGCTCTCCTTGTAGAGAAGTTAAGGTGCCTTACTAATGATGACGATGATCATTTTGAAGGCCCATTATGTGCAAAGAAGCAAACTAGATGTGCTCCTGCTACCTGACCTATGAAGTAGTAAAGCCAGTGAGGTAGATGGTGTCTTGCATGCGCAAAGGGCGGACATGCAGACCCACTGAGAAATGTCCCAAGTTGCACTGCTGTGAAGGGAGGAGGAAAGCAGAGCAGCTCTCAGACTCATCCCAGACACTGCCGGCCCTCTTGTGAAGTCACAGCAACCAAGTCATCATCAAACGCCACTGTCACTGAGTGCCGATGACTCGTCAGGCAGTGGGTGAGCTCCACTTACCCACTTACCTGCAGTGGGGAAAGGTTACAGAGACTACGTTCTAGGAAGAGACCAACACTAGCAGCGATACGAGAAGAGGTCCACTCTCCCGGATGCTCGCCGAGGCCCCCCCCCGCCCCCCTCCCCCGCCACCCCTCCCCCCCACTACAAGGAGGGAGTGAGCGAGCCCTGGGCGTTCAACAGCATCTTGCGCTACGAGGCGGACAGGTGGCCGCAGCTGCTGAACGAGGCTTCCGGGCGGTTTGCTCCACACCCCACAGGAAAGCCACGCCCCGCCCCGCCTTCCAGGTCAGCCTCAGCCATAGTTACCCGATCGCCAGGAGGAGTGCCGTCGTCCAGATTGTTGAGGGCGTTCTCCACGCGGGCCAGGCGGCCGGACAGCGACAGCAGGAGGTTCACCACCTTGTCCAGGTCCCCGATGAACATGCGGAACTTGTCGAACTCGTTGGGCTTGCAGACGGCCTTGGCCAGGGCCTCCACCTCGTCGCCCAGCGCGCTGTTGGCCTGCATGTCCTCCCGCAGGCTCTGCCGCGCCTGCCGCAGCACCTGCAGCTTGCGCCCGATGCTCTCGATGAGCTCCTGCTGTGGGCACAGGGCAGGGGACGCGGTCAGGGCCGCCTTGCGGCACCCCCTCACACATCCCAGATCTGCGGGCGACTCAGCTCAGCCAGGCGGCAGCTTGTTTTGCATCCGTAAATAACAGGGGGGACTTACCCGGTGGCGCAGTGGTTGGGAATCCGCCTGCCGATGCAGGGGACACAGGTTCGTGCCCCGGTCCGGGAGGATTCCACATGCCGCGGAGCAACTAAGCCCGTGCGCCACAACTACTGAGCCGGTGTGCCACAACTACTGAAGCCCGCGCACCTAGAGTCTGTGCTCCGCAATGAGAAGCCCGCGCACCGCAATGAAGACCCAATGCAGCCAAAAATAAATATAACTAACTAACTAACTGGGGATGTTTTAAGACTAGGGGAAGGATAAGGCCTTCCTGTTAAATCATTGGTGTTTGATTTAGAAACGAAACAGAACAAACCTTTTTTCATCCTGTGACTGTCCTATCAGAGTATGCAGGAGTGGGACCCTTGGGGCTACTACTCACGGTAAACCTCGTTTCAGCCTGTATCTTTGCAAGGATTCTCCGGGCCTCTGTGATACTCTGTGCTTCCTTTTTTTTTTTTTTTTTTTCTGGCCGCGCTGTGCGGCTTGTGGGATCTTAGTTCCCCGACCAGGGATCAAACCCAGGCCCTCAACAGTGAAAGCGCGGAGTCCTCACCACTGGACCGCCAGGGAATTCCCTGTGCTTCCTTCTTTGGAAGTTCCCAATTTGAAGGCTTACATGCACAGAAGTTATTGAGTCTGGTACTGAACATCTGGTACTGAACTCCATGATTAAAAAGTGTCTTCCATGTAGAATTAGGAATAAAAATTAAGACAAATGAAGGATGCCAATGAACTTAGGAAAGTCTTTCAGAATATAATAAAGTACTGATCTCCATTTGACCAAAATGTAGATAAATGACTTCTTTAAACGTGGTGAAATATACATACTGCAACATTTACCCTCCCGCCTCTTTTCTCGTGTGCTGTTCTGTGGCATTAAGGCACATGCACGGTGCTGTGCAGCTGGCGCCACCTGCCATCTCCACATCCTCTCCATCCTCTGAGACGGAAACTCTGACCCTTCAATACGAGCTCCCCATTCCCCGCTCCTGCCAGCTCTTCAAATGATGAATTTTTAGAGAGCACATGACACGTACAAGACCTTTTCCTCGGTCACCATCCTGAGGTGAAGCGGCACCATGTGGTCCGAGGTGAGGGGCAGACAAAGCAGATTATCTGTCTCCTTGGTCATCACATTTGAGACAAATTAAAAGGACAGCTCCAGAGGAGTCCGGCAGGTAAGCCTTCCCCAGAAAAACCCTTTCCCCAGGACTACGGATGTCCTTCTGCTGTTAAACCCACCCGTGGCGCATGCCAACAGGTGACCCGCCCTGACACAGTGAACGGTGAGGGGCCAACGGTGAGAAGCAAAGTCACCCGTTGTCCTTTTCGGAACCCTGCTGACACCCGCCCTGCCCGACTCCACCAACCTCGTGTCGACGGACACGGCAGGTTACGTGGGGTTTACGAGGCTAACGCATCCCTGTGCTAGCCCGAGGCTGGAGTGATGAAAACTGAAGCAGTGCTCCGCTGCCCGCACCAAAATGAGCATTAAACAATTAGTTGCAATGTTAAGTCCGCTTAGGATTGTTAAGCTCGGTCTGTTGCTCCATAGTGAGCAACACGATTTTATGTACAACGGACCCATGAAAATGGTTGGTGCCGCCCACCCCTCCCCCCTCCTGGGGCAGTTTCCAAACTCTGGCCCCAGACGGAGTCCGCAGGGCTCGGCAGAGAGAAGGCTCAGTCTCGTGAAACCCTCCAGGATGGTGCCCAGAGCTGAGCAGGGAGCAGTTGCCCCGACCTCCAGGGCTGACGTGAAGATGGGTGAAATCCCCGGACGCTTAGCCCGCTGCTTGGCATGCAGTAAGCGCCTGTCCACAGGCGCTACCAGCAAGACTGCAAGTGTGCATGAGAAGCTGCTCCGAGTTCACCACTACCATTTGGTAGACACTGCCCCATCCCAGGGACTATTTGGGCAGGAGAAAAAAAAAAAAAACACCTCGGGAGACCCGCTGAAGCACTGGAGCCACCCTACACTTCGTTTGCCTGAGATGGGTGATCTGTGTCTCAGGACGATGCTTCCAAAGAGGGTCTCCATGCAGCATTTATCTACCAAAACAAGTCCACAAATTAGAAAGGCATGAGCTGTAGTCAGGGCACTGCCTCCGCTTTGTTCAACCTGCCTTGGGCTTATCACTATGTCCGGAGATCCGGCAGATTAAAATGGTGAGCAGTTTTAAAGGACCGCCACCCTCCTGATGAATCATGGTTTTTCTCCTAAGAAAGACCACATGGAATTTATAAATTGCTTTTGGCTTTTCCAGCTCAGGATGTCAAGACATTCTCTTCCCTTGGGAACTGAAAACCCTGTCCAGATTTCTTTGATGTTTTCCCTCAGACTGTGAGTCGGTGTGTGTTCACACTTCTGTGTCTGTGTGTCTATTTACCTACCCATCTGAGAGGTGGTTTAAGTCAACTTCGAGTGTCACAGCTGAGAAGGTGGCCCTATTTTTATTTATTTGTTTTTTTGGCCGCACACACGGCACGTGGGATCCTAGTGCCCCAGACCCCCTGCAGTGGAAGCACAGGGTCCCAACCACTGGACCTCCGGGGACGTCCCAAGGTGCCGTATTTTAGATATTCATTACTTGAGGGAAAAGCACAGAATACATTGCGGGGATGGAGAACTTTCCCGGTTCTTGCCTGGCGCCACAGCTAACGTGAATGAACGGTTCAAGTGATTTTGACGACTGTGGATGGATGAGGAGCCCTAGCCAGTGCTCCTGGTAATTTTCCAGTTTCATTATTCTTCAGCAATTATCGTAATGAAGATTTCATGCTGATGCATGAAGAGGGGCCTTCAACTCCTACAGCATCAGCTGGGCTAACCTGAAACTGGACACTCTGGAAGGAGTCCAAATTCCTTTCTCTGTCTTGCATAGATGTTTATGAGAAACACTTTCCCGTCTTCCTGAAAGGGCCATTATATGAGGTAGAGACATAGGCTTTGAGAGCGTTGGAATGAGGCCGGGCCCAGGGGAGCACGCCCATCAGTGGCTATTAGCTGCCGTACCCGGGGCGCCAGCGGCAAGCCTGTCTGCCTTTGGACGGCACGTGGAGTTCCGGGAGCTCTCGGGTTAGAGTCTGTGGCGGCTGAGGCTGGCCCCCAGTCTCAGCAGGTGCACTGCTCCCTCTCCCCTCTGTGGGGATGGGCCCCCATTTCAGCCCCAGACACCCTGCTTTTGTCCCATTCTATGGGGGAAACAAGGTCTTTTCTCTCTGGGCCTCGCACCCACCTCTGGGTTCCAGGGAAAAGCCCGAACCCTCAGAGGTTCCAGACTCAACCCATCAGCTGCCTTTGGTTCTCCTGAAGCATCTCCATCACTCAACCGGGGCTGTTTCTGAGCAGGGTCTGCCTGAGCTGCCTCAGGGATCACCACGTATTTAGCCCTCCTAGGTTAAGGCTTCCACCGGCCCCGGGACTCCCTTACCACCTCCCTGCGCAGGGGCTTCTGTTCTCTTGCCTCTGTCCTCAGTCTTCTCCTAAAATACAGAGGGTCACCTGCTGTGGCACGTGGGCTCTGTGAGCACCAGTGACTGTGATCACGACAGCCGAGGTCCCCCTGGGAATGTCTGGTGCACGGGGCTTCGGAGGTCTTGCTGTCTTCCTATCAAGGGAGCCATCAAGTCCTCCCAAGTGCACCTGCACGGCCCTCCCTTCTCCTCGTCCCGTGCACCCTTTGTAACCGCGTGACACCGTAGATATGAGGGCACTGGAAAGGCAGCAGAGGCAGCGCAGCCTGTAGGTCAAATCAAGCCGAAGAGCAGGACTACTGGGTCAGTAACGCCACAGAGAACTGCCATTTAAAGCATTTCCTGCTTGGGGTGAAACTGCCCGACATACGCTTATTGAACTAAAAACGTCAATTGGCTTACGAATTTAATCCTGGTGGGGTGATGGGCAGGGGGCAAGCTCACAGTGACTCATCTCAATCCCAAAGCCGCCGTCGATGGGGAGGCAGTGCCCGGCATCTCGTGCCCCCAAAGAAATCGGAAGAGGCACCAGACAGATGAAAGGAGCGGTACCAAGGCGGCTGCTTCCCAAATTCAGTATATCATGAGAAACAAAGGCATACTGTAAAGTACAGAGTTCTTTGCATCTAGGGTGGGGATGGAATTAAAACTGTCCAAACTGGATATTTTTTCTAGGTTTATGAGAATAACAGCACTTTTAAAAAAATTCATTATTTTTAAGAACGTGGAAAATGCAACCAGAAGAAAGCAAACGGTCCCCTGGGCCAGACACAAGGCCTCTAAAATCCCAGGAACGAAACTTAGTTGTTGTTGTTTTTTTTTTTTGCGGTACGCGGGCCTCTCACCGCTGTGGCCTCTCCTGCCGCGGAGCACAGGCTCCGGACACGCAGGCCCAGCAGCCATGGCTCACGGGCCCAGCCACTCCACGACACGTGGGATCTTCCCGGACCGGGGCACGAACCCGTGTCCCCTGCATCGGCAGGCGGACTCTCAACCATTGCGCCACCAGGGAAGCCCCAAAAACTCTTAGTTTTCGTTTCCTTTTTGAATTAAAACAAGGTTATCACTTCCTAAATTGCAAGTCATTTTCTTTGACACAAGGGTCAGGGTATTTCTTCTGGAATGCGTTTGTCTATCATATTTGAAACCAATCAATGGCATTTTTTAACAAGTAACAATATGAGGAGGTATTAAACATTATCCTTTGCAAGGGTCTTGTCAAAAAAAATTGGTACTTTTTTATGAAAGCCCCTTCCAAGATGCAAAGTGTATGGAAAAATTCACCAAATGCTGGTTCCCTCCTTTTCTTCTCCTGGTGCTGACTACGCATGCTCAAAGCCCCTGGAATAAACAAACAGCACATGCTATCCTCTGAAACTGACTGCCTTGGGCAATTCCTTCCTCCCTTTGTGCTAAGTCCTTCCTATAAAAAACAGGTAACCACACCTAGATGTCACAAGTCTGGCCCGTTGACAGTTGACCTGCCATGAAGATTTGAAGCTCGTACAGTAGTGAAGACATTGGCACCGATAGCAATAATTCTGTCCCTAACCATGACCTCATGGTTACACGCTATTTCACCTCTGACCTCCTCTCTAATCCTCCCCCTTCCTTGTCCACACAGCTCCAGCCACGGGTCTCTGCTGCTTCCCCAATGTGTCACAAAACTCCCACCCCAGGGCCTTTGCACTTGCTGCCCAAACCCCACTCCCCCCACCCCTCCCCAGATCAATCAGACATTCCCTCACAGCACTCCAGGTCTCTCTCTGTTCATCATCAGCTCATCAGAGCCTTCTCTACAATCATACTCCTTTACCTCTCTATTCCTGCATGCTGTTTTAGTTTTCTGACCACCCGACCTATTATTACATTAAGGGTTGGCAAACTTTTTCTATAAACGGCCCAACAGTAAATATTTTAGACTTCAGGGGCCACACAGCCACGGTTGCAACTACTCAACACCGCTGGTGTAGTGTGACAGCTACCAGAGACCATACGTACATGAATGAACGTGGCCGTGTTGCAATAAAACTTTATGTACAAGAGCAGGTGGGGGGCAGGGATTGGCCCACAGGGCCCTGTTTGTTTTTTTATATTTGTTTTTATGTTGGCTGTCCATCTCCTCTGTGAGCACACAAGTGCCTTCAGGGAAATCAGGACTCCAGTCTGTTTTGTCTCCTGCTGTATCCCCAAGTGCCTGGGTGAGTTTTTGGAGTTCAACAAATGATGCTTTTTGGTTAACAACGCACTTCACAATATACTGTTGAATTTAACATCATCGGATTACAGATATTTGAAATTGATAGTCAAAGAGGACATGTGCCTTGCGGCAAGTCATACAATTAAGTCCTCTGGATTCCACTGGGGTAGAAGAGACATATCACTTGACCTTAAAATGAGAGAGACTGGTGGCCACCTAGCTAATTTGACACTGGATCTCATTACAAAGAGATGGCAAAGAGACCCCGGCAGAGAGGCCCAATTTTAGAACAGAAGATTCACCCACAAAGGGCTTAATACACAGGCCCAAATGGCAGCGTCCCACATAGAAGCCCACCACAAATGGCGCTCGGTGCAGGGCCCAGGGTCGGGGTGGAGCCGGGTGTCGCCCCCCTGCCTGCCAGCCTGCCTGCCAGCCTGCCAGCGCGTTCTCATTTGGAATTGCAGCTTCCCTACCTTCTTCACCGACAGGTCGTGGTCCGGGTCACTCCCTGAATCCTCTTGGGCTTCTTGCTGGTCCTGCAGGTCTTTCATCTTAATCAGCAGCTCCGCCTTGGGGGCTGATGTGCTGTAGTAGGTGGAGTTGGTGGCCAGGGACGCAGCCGCTGGCACACTCAGCGCCTCCTTCCTGGGTAACAAAATGTCAGAACACCCGTCAGCTGCGATCGTACACAAAGACGTGCCCGCGAGTCCCACAGCCTGGGCTGTGACCGGCAAAGGGCGGTGCTAACGAAAAGGCACCGGCTAGAGAGATGAGACCGCAAGAGTGGGGAAGGAGTAAGTTGTGAGGTCAGAACTAAAACACCTGCCCAGTGGTGCTCAAAGCCCCGCCCCGGAGGGAGGAGAGTGCAGAATGTATCGCTGGGAGCCTGAGGTCTATGGGGACAGGTCTGCTGCTATCTGTAGGCGTGGCCGCAGGCCCCAAGGTCACCAGGCACCTTTCTGCCAGCAGCCACATCTGCTACCTCTTGCTACGGCCTGACTTCCTGTCTGCACAGCACCCGCACTCCCACCTGCTGTCAATCAACGATGCTTATGGAGACCACGTACAGAAACAGGAGGGATGTCAGCAGATTCACCTTTGTGGGCAGCTGACTAAAGGACAGGGGCTGGAAAGCGCCCTTTACAAAACTGTTACAGCAAATTCACCCCCTCAGTTACATAAGCAACAACAGAAAGCCTCTTTCATAAACACGTACACTAAGTAGTCTCAACTGTCACTCCTCTTGTGACAAGTTTCTCAACTTCAGTACTAGTGACACTTGGGGCCGGACCATTCTCTGATGGGGGGGCCGTCCTGTGCATTGTAGAACAGCAAGCAGCATCCCTGGTCTCCACCCACTAGATGCCGGGGGCACCTCTCCCAGTGGTGACAACCGAAAGTCTACCCCGACACCGCCAGCTGTCCCGTTGGGGGAGACAACAGCCTCCAGCTGGGAACCACTGCCTGATGACAAAAAGCCCCGTGGGCATCACCGGAAACGTGTATTTGCACACCTTTGCCAGGGCCTGACGTCATCATCCCCAGAATGGGCTTTTAATTTCGGGAGGGTGACAACAGAGCCCCCAAGTGCTAATAAGCACTTAGGGAATCTGTCCCCAGAGAGCAGTCATGAAAACAAACAGATACACGCCCTCGCCCTTGTCAGCCTAAGAGGCACCGGGCAAAACCACATACAGCCAGGGTGCAGAAGCCAGGGCAGCGTCTACTCACTTCTCCTCCATGGCTCTGGGAGAGGGGATTTTGGGGAACAGCTTCCTCCGCTGCTGAGCTTCTTCCAAGAGGTGCTCGTCTTTGGGGAAGATGCCCTCCATAAGGTCCATGGTGGTTTTGATCTTCACACCGGGGTCCAGGATATCCGCCAGGGACTTATCCTTGCCCGCGATCTCGCGGGCCAGCTCCTCCGATTTGAGGTCTTCAGCAGTCCTCTCTTTGGCCTTCACGTAGCTGAGCGTGGGCGTGGAGGCCCGGCTGTCCTTGGCCGTGGGCACTGGGGTGCCAGGGGGCTGGGGCTCGGCGCCCTGGCGGCTGTACAGGCAGAAGCGGGAGTAGGACTGCTCGGACGTGCTGAGCGTCTTGATCTGGTCCCGCTCGAGCCCGCTGGGCAGCACGGGTGGCTGCGGGACGCGGGCCAGGCCCTGGCGGCTCTCCTTCTCGGGCTGGCTCTCCGAGTGCACGATCTTGACGGGCACCATCTTCACCGTGGTGTTGTTGTCCATCACCCGCTCGATTCTGCAAAGAGAAGGGCCGTCTGCTAAAGACACACCGTACGCCCAGGCACAGACCAGAATGAGGAATTGGATGAGAAATCGGCTGGTTTCCGCATCCCCTTACAGCCGGGGAAGCCTGCGGCGGCCCCAGGGAAGAAGCCTTCATGGTCACACATCCCAGGATGGGGAGACCAGGTTGAGCAGTGCCTGCCACCCCTAACTTGATCTCCTAAGCCTCCTGGGTGTGTAGGTGTCTTTCCATTTTCCAACAGTCACCTGCACGCCTGAAGGCACATCCGTGGGCTTACTGACAGACAGAAAGGCAGTGTGATGTTCATTTGTTTTTAGGTCAGTGGCCGAGCAAACGGTGAGAAGCCTGCTCAGTGAGATTTTCTTTTGCAAGGGAGCCCTGCAACAGACAGGCGTATTTCACAGAGTTAGCATCAGTGCCTCAGCCAGCGTCTCTCGAAGCTGGGTGCCTGCGCGGTCCTCGCGGTGGCCGGAGGACTCCTTTAGAAAAAGTAGCAGCCATGTTCTGAGCGGAGGCTGAGCACCACCTGGTCCTGGTCCCGATCGGAAGCGTCCTTGGACACTCGTGCGCCCTGGGTCTCACCCCACCTGCCTTCCACTGCCCCACACTTCGAGCTGCCCTCCACACGGCATTTCATACCAGAGCGGTAAGAATCCAGCAGCAAACATGGGACACGCTGCTCCTGTGTTACCTTAAATGACTCATGCAGGCGTCCTTTTTAAAAAAAAAAAAAAAAGTTTGTCGGTGAAAGCGGGGGAGGCACCTGGAGCACCCACAGGGAAGAGAAAACGGAAAGCAACGGCCTGCTCGAGGCAATGGGGCTTCGTCAGGGGCCACCCGAAAGCCGGCTGGTGCCGGGGGATCCCTTGGACCAGGGCCACTGGGACACAAATCCATTTCAAATACCCTTGAAGGACAAATTGGAGAAAGAGAGCCATCTGCTGGTAGCCAGGAGGGAAGGCAAAAAACAGGCCAAAATCATACAACCAAAACCTCAACTCATTCCTAACTCAGCCTAAAACCACTTCTGTGATCCGAACGGACGTGATCTTATGGCGCACAAGGGGCATAACGCAACACATTACGGTTCTTTCCTTGTTCTTAAGGGGTGGGGCATGCAGGCTACAGTGAAATAATTTTATTTTCTTCTCTCCTCCGGCAGAAACCATTGAGAACAGAGGTGTTTGTTTAAATCTAGGTGGTCATATATAGTCCCTGTCATGCCTTCTTAGTGATTAAATTTCAAAAGGCTGTCACTGTGTGGATAATACTGCTCAGACATGCTGAACTTCCGAAGGAAAATTCTGGCACCTTATCGAAGCAAGAACACACAAACAAGAACCCCTCTGCATTCCATGCGTAGAAACCCTCAACACCTGTTAGGGACTTAAAAGTCAGCCTGTATTTGCATCTCCCCGCGTCCCGATTCGTGGGGAAACTTGATTTCCAGCGAAGGAAGACATGAGGTAAAAAACAAAAACAAATCCTCCGCAGGTTGTCCTATACTTTCCAACAAAGCATCTCTTCCTGGTCATTTCTAAGCACAAATGATCTCTCCTCTTGAAACCTGGGCAGACTTTCACATTTAGGGAAGTCTGATGAACTTCTACCTCAAAGTGAAGACAAAACACAGTGGACAAGACCTTACCGCAGCCAGACCGCATCCGTTCCTCATGGGAAGCAGGACCAGGAGGGATGGAGGATGCGGGGTGTGCCGGGCCCGGCCCCCTCTCCGTGCGGCGGCTCCTCCCCGAGTGCGGGCTCTGTCCAGGTGAGCCGCCCGCCGCCCACAGGGGCCCAGCCCCCAACAGCAAACAGTCCAACCCGCTCTGCTCACACACCCAGTCCCGAGGGAGCCCTCAGCCCACATGCCACCCTGGGTCTGATAAACCACAACTCCCACAAGGAGATTCTCCAACCATGAGATGCCCGAGGTGACCGCAAGACTGTCCGAATGACCCCGAAGCAGCCCCCCAGCTCCCTGCTCACACATGCTCCCAAACCCAGAAACAGGCTCCAGGAAACCTACTGGGAACACACTTCTGGGAGCAATCAAATCTCTAATTGTCACTGGCCCATGCTTCTGGGCATGGTCTCCATTTTGTTGTAAACCAACAAAAAAACCCTCAAAATTATAAAGATTTTTAATAGTAAGCTTCCTGGCTTCAGGACAGGAGTGGATGCATTTTTATTCAGAGTGAATGACTACTCTGAAATCCCCCACAGGGTGGGAAGGCTGCACTTTCTTCCTCTCCGCATCCCTGCCGCGGCCCGGCACACGGGAGGGCTCTGGACCCGCCTGCTGAATTCGGGAAGGCGTGTCTCAGGGACACAGGAGCTGCTCTGCACCCTGGCTGGTTCCCCAGCAGAGGTAACCGGAAGGGGGTAGAGATGAATGCGGAGGGAGGTGAGGGGGGCGGGTAGTGCTCAAGAAATCCGTCGGCACACGTGCGGACAAGAAGAGAGTCTCTGAGCTGCGCCCAAACACCAGGCAGCTTGGGAGGCCCCGGCCGGTGTGCTGCACTCGCTGCCCGCTGGTGGTTGGTGGTGGGTATGGAGCCGGCCGGCACTTGTGTGGAGCGCCAGCCTCAGGTTCGCAGCGTGTGCCAATGGCGTGCCACTCTCTCAGGCCCACACTCACCGGTAACACCCGCTCTGGGGACGGGGACATTGAACTCAGTACATTACGAGCCATTCCCTCGGTGGGAACTTCGTGGGTGGCGTGGCTACCGTCTGCTGCACTGCGCTCCCTGGGGGGACACGTACCGAGTTAGCTCTGCACGCTGCCCGGAATAGGGCGCTCCACGAGGGCTTGCACAGCAAGGGACGAGACAACCTTCGCTGTCCCAAATGACACACTGGATGGGAACAGAGCGGACGCCTGAAGACACCGGCACTCAGTATCGTCAACAAGTACCGCCACTGGTTGTTGAAATCCGTCTCACAGAAAAGACAGGGTGAGAAAATCCACACTCGCTCGGGGCAAGAAGAAACGAAAACCACTCCCCACCTGCTGAAGTCTGCAGACATCATGAGCACTGAGCAAGCACGTGGGCCCTGTTTCTCCGCAAAGCCATGGAGCCCACTGTGCCCAAACCAGCTCCTGAGAACCAAGGGGCCCGGTCGCCTTACCTACAGCGGTACCAACACACTCCACCAACCGCACAAAGTACTTCATCGCTTCTCCCCCCTTTCAGAGCTGAACAACGCTGCCAACAGAAAGGATCTCTAAGTGACACCTGCATTCTGAACGACGCAGAGCAGTGCCAGCCCGCAGGTGCAGCTGCATTTGCCATGCCACGCGTGGAGACCCAGGACGCTATCAGTACTATTTCCTCTCTGCCAAGTTATCTTAAGGGTAAAAAAAAAAAAAAAAAAAAAAGTTCAAGACTCTACAGCGGGGAGATCCAGCAGAACTTTCCATAATGATGAAAAGAGCCATCATCTGGGCTGTCCAGGGTGGTAGCCACTAGCCCCAGAGGGCGCAACTGAGCAACGCGTTTCATTTCATTCTCGTTAACTTACATCGCTATGGCCACGTGTGACTGGTAGCTACTATATCAGACAGTACTGACATGCAGGGCCAGCGAATTCTTTGCTAGGGGGCCGTCCTGGGCACTGTAGGATACTGAGCGGCATCCCTGGCCTCCACCCACTAGATGCCAGGAGCCAAGGAACAAGCCCCACGCCCAGCAGCTGTGACACCCAAAACGTCTGCAGACACTGCCCAGTGTCCCCCTGGGGGCCGCAATGCCCCACCCCGACCCTGGCTGAGAACCAATCAGTGCTCTAGAGAATGAGAAGAAAATTCCCCCCCTTCTATTTCTCAGTTCTTGACTGGTCCCTGCCTGACAGCATTCACCAATGCCTCAATGGGCACAACAGACAATCCCATGCCGATAACTCTGAGAACAGCACCATGCAATGTGATCGAGTTTTCCTCTGCTTTAATAAAAGGTATAGGGCTTCCCTGGTGGCGCGGTGGTTGGGGGGTCCGCCTGCCGATGCAGGGGACACGGGTTCGTGCCCCGGTCTGGAAAGATCCCACATGCCGCGGAGCGGCTGGGACTGTGAGCCATGGTTGCTGAGCCTGCGTGTCCGGAGCCTATGCTCCGCAACGGGAGAGGCCACAGCAGTGACAGGCCCACGTACCGCAAAACAAACAAACAAACAAAAAAACAAAACAAAATAAATAAAAGGTATACACCACCTCAGCCTTTTCATATAAAAAGAACTAGAAAAAAAAGTAATGTGGAAATACTGGACATTATGAAAAACACCGATTTTGCCTGAAGGTCTACATGCTTAGGTTAAACTTGATTCTGATTACAAACAGAACTCAGCTGGGAAAACCAGCCCCGGTGTGCAGAAGCCTGTAGGTAACGCAGCTATCAACCTGTTGGGCTTGGAAGAACAGGACAGGGGACGGTCTACTCCCTCCTTTACCCCCCCACCCCCTGTGGGGCAGGAAAGCCCCCAGCAAGTTAACAATCCAGCTGAGCACTCGAGTGGTGGCTTCTCCCCCATGTCAGTCCCCAGGACCCACTTAAACTCCAGGATGGGGAGCCGGGAGCAAGGCGGCAGGGGTTCACCACCCAGGAAAGGAGCACTGAAAGCCTCCCACGGCGGAACGGGGCCGGGAGAAGGGAAGGCGGCCTCAGGCCGCCGTCCAGAGACAGTACCTGGTGGAATTTTCATCCTGGACAAGCAGCGGGGGTTTGTCCGTCAGCTTCTGGGGCGCGAACTGAGGCGACGGGGAGCGCGAGGTCTCCATGGCGGAGGTCTGCAGGGGCCGGAACTTGGAAAGGAGCGGCGCCTCCCGCCGGGGCCAGGCTGCGCGCTCGTCTACATGCTGCCCGGCCGGCTCCCCCGCGGCCCGCGGGCCATCTGCCGCGGGCCGGGTGGCGTTCAGCTTCGCCGCCGAGGCGCCCGGGCTGCTGCGGGCGAGGGCCAGGCGGTCGGAGCACGAGCACACCTCCGGGGCCAGGGGGCGGGGCCTGCCGGGCGCGCCCAGGTGAGCAGCCGCAGGTGCGCCCCCCAAGGACCTGGGCTCCCGCCTGGGCGGCGGCGGCCTCTGCAGAGCGGGCCTCCGGGAGAGCGGGGCGGCGCTCAGGGGCCGGGGGTCCTGCCCCAGGGCGTGCGGGGCGGCAGGCTGGTCCTCGGGCGCGCGCCGCTCTGGGTATCTGTAATCGCAAGGAAGGGTCCCCGCCCGGCCACGGCCCTCCGGGGGCACCTCGGGAGCTTCCCGGGAGCCAGCTGGTTCAGAGACCTGGGATGGCTGCTGGGAGTCCCGCTGCGCTCCTGGACTGTCTTCTGCACCCTGGGCATCTGTTTGTCTAGGGGAGGAAGGAAGAAAAATGAGCCAGCGGTTCCAATGAACGTCTTCTCCCCAAACAGGACTACACCCAGATCTCCATAACCTCCTTCAATCATGTTAAGGAATTAAATCCACATATGTTTGCCTGCGCCTGTCCCTGCTGCAATTCCTAACACAAGGCATCAACGCCAAACACACACTGGACGTTAGCCGGTACGCTGGCATGTCATACCACAGGACAGGAGGTACACACATTACAGACACACACATACATGTACACACAGACTGCAATTTGGGGGCAAAATATAATTCACACAAACATTTAAAAAAACAATGTGTGCAGAAATCCTCAAACTGTGATATTCAGAAACATTTACTTCATGTTGCAACAATATTTTCATGTGGCTTATTTCGGGAAATTGCCATATACAAAGGGAGAGAACTTTCTAAGACAGGCTGCAAATAAATTGATAAAAAACTTTAAAATCAGTAGTCTATTATTAAATATAAGAAAAACAAAGACTGTTTCTTTTGCAAGCTGCAGTGAGACACTGATCTTTCCATACTCATCCATTTCCACATCCGTATCCATTTCTATCTTTCCCTGACATGTACTTATATGCGCGTGTGCACGCACGCACACACACAAACATCCCTGCAAAACACATGCAGGTATGCTTCACACGCACGTATAGCTGTGCCGAAGCTAAAGCTCGTGGGCGTTATAATAACCATCAAACTCGCAACAAATCAGCCGGCCATGCCTTTGCTGCTTGCGCTGACACACCTTCTTCCGACCTGACTGAATAATAAAATGAGCCTCTGATGGGCCCTTCCATTCTCAGGAAGAGCTGTTCTCTGTTCAGACACCCTCAGAGCTGTTAAAGGAGATGCTAAGGGCAGTAATCAGAGACCCAGTAGGTAGAGCACAAGTGCCATCAAGAGATGTAACCTACTGCCTGCCAAGTGGGACCTCCTCCCCACACACCCTGGCAACCCCTTGGGGCCCTGGAGGTGTGGCCTCCTCCCGGGCCACGATACCAGGCCTGGGCATTACAGATGTCCCAACCCCATCCAGGCAGCTGCACTCAGAGTCAACGGCTCGCTGCATGTCTCTCTTGCTATGTCCTCAGGAGAAAGGTCCCTTCCAGGTTCAATGGCTGGTCGAGAGTAGACCATGGACCACCACCAACTCCGCTCCCTTCCCCCATCAGCCAGCTGGGGCCACAGTGCCCACCAGCACTACCTCCAGCCCAGAGACAGCAGCTGGAAGGGCTCAGCATCTGGAAGAGGACAAAAGAGAGCCAGACCTGCTGGGACCCTAAAAGGGTGCAGGTTTCTTCTCTGCTTCCAAATTCAGACAATATTAACCCAGCTCGGGGAAGTTAGGTGTTGTTTATTTTTATTTTTTTAATCTGTATTAGGCACACATTGATAAAAGAAATGCTAACTTATTGAGGTCTGGGGAAGTCATTCCGGCTTATACATGAGTTAACTTGAATTTTATGGTAACTTAAACAGCCTGTTTGTGGCCTAGCAAACATACACTGTACGTCTGCATTAATTATTAAAAGGGCGCACTGACCACAGGTAAAGAATGTCCATGTTAAAAAAAAGATTAAATGCCTCTGTTCCTGGAACGCCCATGCTGGCGCTCCTTCAATGCTAAGACTCCCTTTCCCAGGTGCCAAGGCCACACTGACTCGCTGTGTACGTGCTGGTCTGTTTTGAAACTCTGAAGCAATGTATTCCTGACTTGTTTCACGTTCTTTGTTTTGACAAGACATAAAGCTGTGCCGAACGAACGCCATGCTTCTTGGGAGCAGTTCCTCACAGTCATCTGGGAAGCAGCCTTCTCTGGGCTGTAGTCCTCAGTTTGGCTCAGATAAAACTCTTTTCTATTCCTGTTATAGATTGTTTATTGATTATTTTCGTTGACATTAAACGAAATAACCCAAACAATGTAATGGATGGTTTAGAGAACAATACATGGCAGCTGTCTGGTTACAAAAGACAGAATGGCATTTAGACGTCATCAAATGGACAACAGTGGGAGAAGTGTGACTCCCAGCTCAGAGGCCCTGTCACACACTACTTCATCTGCCCTGCCGTGGAAAAGCAAACCTCGTGCCTCCCTTCCATTGAAGCCATAGTGCCTCTTAGGACAGTAAAACTTAATTCATGACAATTCATGAACGCCTCCCCAGTCTTTCACTTCAAAGAGTTGAGGAACACTTGAACGTTTTTTTCTTACTATAAAACTGTTGAACTCTAGCATCCACAGACCCACACGAAAGCACCTGGTACCTATTATTTAATAAATCGCCACCACCTCAGTAAAACGGAGAATTAAATCAGCTACAATTTATTGCTAAAATCTAAGCGTCTTTGGCCATCTGGGTTCATATTTAACATGTTAATTTAAAAGGAGCTCTAGGGACTTCCCTGGTGGCGCAGTGGTTAAGAATCCGCCTGCCAATGCAGGGGACACGGGTTCAAGCCCTGGTCCGGTTAGGTCCTACATGCCGCGGAGCAGCTAAGCCCCTGTGCCACAACTACTGAAGCCCGTGCGCCTAGAGCCCGCGAGCCACAACTACTGAAGCCCGTGCGCCTAGAGCCCGCGAGCCACAACTACTGAAGCCCGTGCGCCTAGAGCCCGTGCTCCACAACAAGAGAAGCCACGGCAATGAGAAGCCCGCGCACCGCAACCAAGAGTAGCCCCCCCCACCTCGCCACAACTAGAGACAGGCCGTGTGCAGCAACGAAGACACGATGCAGCCAAAAGTAAATTAAAAAAATAAAAATAAAAGGAGCTCTATTTGCAAAGTGCCTTAGACAGGACACGCTAAGATCTATCCAGAAAAGGTAGAGGTGACACCTGTAGGAGCAAAGCCCCACTGAGAGGGGGACAGTGACTCAGAGCAAAAGACCTTCTGCCATCAGCAGGTGCCCCGGGCTCCTTCCTGTCTTACTAGCGCGGCAGCCTTGGCAGGACCTGAGGGCACTCTCTAAGTGAGTGCTGCTTGGTCACTTCTCATTCGAGAAGCACAGTTAGTTCCCTGTGGCCCACCCCACATTTAACTTCAGAGTTACGTTAGCACGGCAATTTCGGGGCCAGGTCTGTCCTCCACCCCTGATTTTTTCTTGACTTCCTCCCGAACCTGCAAAGTGAAAGCCATAAAAGCACTCATTGGTTCCTACTGTCCCAGCTGGGAAGAATTCAGGAAATCCAGCTCACAAAGGAAAAAGGACTGAAGATGGGAATTTGGAGTTCCCCTGGGGTCATATTCCAATCTGTGTTTCTAATAGGTTCCAAGGGACTAGCTTGTACATAATATGGATAATGTGTGTGTTTACGTATCACGTGTGTTTACGTATCACGTGTGTCACACGTGTGTCTGTGTGGTATCTGTGTGTATGTATATATAGCCCCTTTTATTGTATCTTCACGGGTAGTCAGTGGTGATAGTAAGACCCAGGGGTAAATAGCAAGAAAATACAATGAGCTAAGGACGCTGCATAGGCGAGTAAGCAACTAGGCATCTCCCTGCACACACTCCGGGGTGGACCCAGGAGCAGGGAGTCAGCAGCGGAAAGGAGAACTGCAGAGGCAGCCGCGATAGACGGGTTCGCTGCTCATCCTCCCATGGAAAACACTCAGGACCTGTTACCACGGAGAGAGCAGCTCCCAGCGCAGGGAGAACAGGCCGGCAGGTTCTCAGCGGCTGAGGAGTCCACAGACCCGCAGCCCCCTCCGGGGCTGGAGCCCAGCGGGCCGACTGGATGCTGCGAAGGACACGGGGAGGGGAGAGGTCCACGACAGGACTGCAGAGGGAAACACAGCTAATCTGAAGGGGAAAGAGTGCAGGGAAGGCCATGTTCAACACTGCCCGGCAGTGCAAACACCCTGCGAGAGCACACAAACCACTGTTACCAGCCCCAAAAAATCGAATCAAAGAAAAAAATTATAAGTTATGTATCAAATGCTCTTGAAATCCCGTCAACACTGCTCTGATTCCAATCTCCGCTTTTTTTGCGGTACGCGGGCCTCTCACTGTTGTGGCCTCTCCCGTTGCGGAGCACAGGCTCCGGATGCGCAGGCTCAGCGGCCATGGCTCACGGGCCCAGCTGCTCTGCGGCATGTGGGATCTTCCCGGACCGGGGCACGAACCCGCGTCCCCTGCATCGGCAGGCGGACTCTCGACCACTGCGCCACCAGGGAGCCTCAAACCGCCACTTCTGATCATGGTGTGGAGACAGCCAGCCCTGCGTCTAAGCGCAGGCTGCAGCCCTGAGAGGCGGCGGCTCTATTTCCAGGTGCCATCTGTTCCTGACGAGCCCGTGACGTCACCGGGCTCCCCTTGTGTCCTCGGGTCCCAGTATTCTGCTCCCTGACCCCCCACCTTCTGCACAGCTGCCCTGCTGGCACAGAGGCCCGCGGCTCCGCTGGCCTCCGGGTAGCCCCTAGCCCAGGGCTGCTCACTCTCTCTGATGACTATACTGTTCACTGGTCTCCACTCTCACCCTGGGGCTGTGAGCACCTCGCCGGAGACAGGGAGCCAGGTTTTCTTCTCCAGGGCCTCGCGGGCTATCGTTTTCTACGTGCACTAGGTCACACCGCGACCTGGACGTCTGTGACACGCACAAATGCATTCGTAACTTTCAGTCCCCAGGCAGAAAGGTCAGGAGGGAAGACGCATTTTTTTGGAGACGCAGGCAGTAGGGTTCGCGCGGGCTTACATGTGAACATCCCCAACATAAGCAAGTGTTTCTGGATCTCTCTGGGATTACTGAGTTAGCACACCTCTGTGAACAGGGTGAGCAATTATCTTCACCAAAGAAGAGAGGAAAATTCCAACTCTTTGGACAACTTCACTCACACAGGCTCCTTCCTCCCTTCCTAAGTACTTCTGGAATCAATGACCAGAAGAGGACGCACGGCCAAATGTGACTTGTGCCCACAGCTATGGCTGGAGGCTGTTACTCCTAACGTACTCTGGGGCCTGAGGCGGCTGGAGAGAACCAGGCCACGCCCGACTGGGGCTCCCTCGGGCACCCACTTGCCGGCGCAGAATCACTTACTAGCTATGTGCCGTCGGGCAAGTGACTGTGCCCCCAAGGAGGTTCATCCCCTAACCTCCCCGGGTGAACTACAGGCCACAGAGGCAGACAAAGCCCCTGGTGTGGAAGGATCGGAGTGGGGCTTCCTACCAGCCGGATGCTGCACCTGCCACTCACCAGGAAGGGGCCGGCGTGCGGCCGAGCAGACCCCAAAGCAGGTCCCCGCGATACCGACACCCCGTGTACCTTCTCCCCACATCACGGCACAGCACAGGCCCCCGAGCGGGGAAAGGCATCCCAGCGGCAGCCCCCCACCTACCCCAGGGCACCTGTGGGTACAAAGGGCACCACCAGAACTCCGTGCAGTGGAAATGCCTCATTGCAACAACAGAGAGAGCGGGGAGACAGAGAGAGCTTCCAGCGGATACCACCACTTAGACTGTACACATAGCCAGCACGCCGCCGAGGTCAGCCATGGACTGGGCGGCTGGGTGCTCCTAGAAGTGTACGTGAGAACGTGCTGCAGAGCCAGGGTCCGGGGCCTGCGCTGTCTGCAGAGTGAAACTGCCTGACAGCTGGTGAGACGCGAGGGGCTGCCTTCCAACAGAGACACGCTTCCACCAACGACTTGAGTCACAGTCCGAGGTTCCTAGAAACCGCACGCCTGTTGGTTGTGGGTGTGAATCACGGTGATTCTGTGACGTGTCGAACTTCTTGTTAACAATCTGGGACACTGGCGTGTTTGGATGTATCGGACATCGCCACTCAGGTTGCCTGAAGCCGGAGGACCACCAGGCCTTAGCACAGGGCCAGGGGGCTGGGGCGACACGGGACACCCACACCATTCCACGTGCAGGTCTCCTGAAGGAGCCGCTGGTGTTGCCAGGGATCTTCCTGTCCCCCAAGGAATCCCCAGCAACCACCCATCGCCTTGGGGAACCGCAGGCTCTTCTGTCTACACAGCGCCCCATACAAGCCAAATGAGATGGGGGGGCAAGACGTGGGAACCCAAGAGAGGCCATCAACCAGTTGACCAACCAATCCATTCATCGATGGACAGAAACACATGAGAGTCCCTTCAAACAGCACGGATGCCCTGGAAGGACGGCATTACCGCTCTTTTCCCGGGAGACACCAGTTTCCCTTGGGATTTCCCACAAGGGCACAGGCTGTCCGACTTTCCTTTTCTCTCAGTTTCCAGGCACACAAACACTGACCAAATGAATGCACAGATAGGCTAGCGAGGATGAAGGGAGAGGGCCGCGTCCACAAGTTCACCTCCCGAGGTGTATCCTGGAGGACCACCTCCAGGGAGGACAGGAGCCTGAATCATCCTGCACTTACTCATTTTTCTTTTCTTTTTTTTTTTGGCTGCACGGCGCAGCGTGTAGGATCTTAGTTCCCCGACCAGGGACTGAACGCCGGCCCTCGGCAGTGAGAGCGCGGAGTCCTAACCACTGGACCGCCGGGGAAGACCCCAGTCACTCCTTCCCGGCAACCTCCCCAGGGAAGCTTCCTCTGCACCAGCCTCCAAGCAGGCTCTCCCTCCCGCGATGCTAACGCCACGTGGGGAAAGCAATTACTTTACAAAACCAGATGAAATGTTACTCCTTCTGTGTCTTCACAGATGGATAAAAAGGCATGCTGCTTCCGCTGGGTTTTATTTTTGCTTTGCAGGAGCTTGGAGGGTAAGAGGAAAGAAGTCGAATTAGAGAGACTGATGTCATCTGGGGTTACGTGGGGAGGAAGAGGTGAAAAGGCGCCACTCACACATGATCCAAAACCAAATACGTCAAGGCACTGACTTCTTGAGGGGTTGGTGTCCAGTAACAGAGAACACCTGGATTCAGAGATTATCACCTGGGACGGCCCCTCAAGTATCCAACGCTATGTTTTCAGAACATGTTTCAAGAATCTATTCCAGGCCTTTCTTACTCCTGTCGCTAGAGACCTGCATCCTTGCTCCCAAGATGTGACCCCTGGAAGTTTTGTTTTTGTTTTGACAGACATCAGGCAAATCCCCTCTGCCAATCAAAGCTCCAGACCAGTTTCTGTTGCAAAATTATTTTTCAGAAGAACAGAATCATAACACCATAGACTAACGGAATAAAAATGCTATTTTCGTGTGATTTTTTTAGTCAAGTTTTCTTCTGGCTTTCTCTTACTTGCTTTGCTAAAAACACACATGACACACGGTCTTTTGGGCAAGCCGGACACTGATCTGAAATGTTCTTACAACTGGCCAAATTGATTGGATTAAGATTTCTGGAGAGGCGGGGCTGGCCATCAACAATGCTGGGCCACCTGTCATAGACTGACTAGGCGATCAGGCAGGACACGATCTGTCTTGTGAAGCTGGAGGACAGAAGAGGGTCCTCAGGGATCCACAGTGACCTCACGGTCCCAGTGCGGATCTGCTACCTCTTCAGATGGGCACTCAGATCCCTTGGCTCAGCTGCACACAAAGGCAGCCAAGCTGGTCCCACACACTCAGCACCGGTCAACCAATAGCTGACCAGAAGACACCTGAAGCACGGAACAAAACGCAAACCACAGGCAGGAGAGACAGTCAAAAGAAGCTCCGTCTGCCTTTGACCCGACAGCCCCTGCTATGTCCACAGGAAACGACTGTATCCTGTTTGATAGTAGACCAGGCTGCCTAGAGAGCTAAGTGGATACATTAAAAAGTATCCCAAACCCACAGAAAAGAACAGAGGAAACTGTAACAAACATCAGAGGCCTTACTACCTCCCAGGAATAAAGTTACCCTTTCTGTACTGTTTCCAAAGTTTCCAAAAAGAAGAAAAAAAAGAATGCTGCACATACACAACCCCATGCCCTGCCCTCCCACCCAGAACCACCCCTGCCCTTACTGCGGGCAACATTTTTAGTTTTATTTTTCGGTTTTAAAGCTATCTATCTATCTATCTTTCTGTCTATTCATGGCTGTGTTGGGTCTTCGTTGATGCATGTGGGCTTTCTTGAGTTGCGGTGCGCAGGCTTCTCATTGCGGGGGCTTCTCTTGTTGTGGAGCACGGGGTCTAGGCACGCGGGCTTCAGTAGTTGTGGCACGTGGACTCAACAGTTGTGGCTCTCGGGCTCTAGAGGGCAGGCTCAGTAGCTGTGGCGCACGGGCTTAGTGTCTCCGCGGCATGTGGGATCTTCCCGGACCAGGGATCAAACTCGTGTCCCCTGCCCGGCAGGTGGATTCTGAAACCAGTGTGCCGCCAGGGAAGTCCTAAAGCTTTTTTTTTTTTTTTTTTTTTTTTGGTACGCGGGCCTCTCACTGCTGTGTCCTCTCCCGTTGCGGAGCACAGGCTCCGGACGCCCAGGCTCAGCGGCCATGGCTCACGGGCCCAGCCGCTCCACGGCACGTGGGATCTTCCCGGACCGGGGCACGAACCCATGTCCCCTGCATCGGCAGGCGGACTCTCAACCACTGCGCCACCAGGGAAGCCCCTAAAGCTTTTTAAGTAAGAAAATTTTCACTGAATATGTGAGAGAGGATATACAATCAATCCCCAAGTATCCGACAATCATTTTATATTCACAGCCAATCTTATTTCTTCAAACACCCCCCCCCCAATTCTTGTCGAGACTATTCTGAAGAATGTAGGTGATGATTTTAGACACACGAATCTAAGCGCTCCTTAGACTTACTCCATCAGAAAGCCAGGCCTGCGCAGATGGAGGTAGGGACCGTGGAGGAAATGCTTGCCTGCAAATCTGTGTCTGAGAGAACACCTCCCAGGCAATCTGGATGTCACGCCAGTGTTAGGAAGCTCTGCTTTATGGGACCTCCCTTCCCAAATTCCTTCTCTCTCACTTTTCTATCCACTTTGGGTATTAAAAGCTACTCCTGAAGTTTTCATCCTTGGCGTGGCATGTCTCTCCCCAACTAGATCATCATCATCTGAAAAAAAAAAACAAAAAACGATGAGATACCCCTTGGTACCAAGCCTGCAGGGACCGACCAACCCACAGTCGGGCACCAGGACAGGCTTCCCGAACCCTGGCCCAGGGGACTGGGCGCTTGGGCTGTAGTTTAATGAGCCCTGGTCTAGAAATCAAGGAAGACGGTAATTTTTGCAAAATGCAAACATATGTAAGTGCTCATTTTGATAAGCCCTCTGCAGGCTATGACAAGAATGCTAGGGAAGGGATTTCATTTACATGGGGGAGGATCTGAGGAGTTTTTTTACAACAACGATTTTAATTACTTTTCTGTGCACCCCCCCCCCCTTTTGAGCTGCTGGTAGGAGCAATGGTTCCTCACAACTGTCCACCTGTGAACCAAGGGCACCTCCACAAACTGTCATTCAGAGTCGTGACGGTCCACAAAAAAGGGTGAGGGAAAGATTCTGTGGTGGCCCAGGGGTTAGGACTCTGCACTTTCACTGCCACGGCCCCAGGTTCAATCCCTAGGTGGGGAACTAAGATCCTGCAAGCTGCACAGAGCAGCCAAAAAAAACTAATAATAACCAAAAATAACAAAGACAAAGTCAGAAGAGTTAGAAGAGGGCTTCCCTGGTGGTGCAGTGGTTGAGAGTCCGCCTGCCGATGCAGGGGACACGGGTTCATGCCCTGGTCTGGGAGGATCCCACATGCCGCGGAAAGGCTGGGCCCGTGAGCCATGGTCGCTGAGCCTGCGCATCCGGAGCCTGTGCTCCGCAGCGGGAGAGGCCACAACAGTGAGAGGCCCGCGTACCACAAAAAAAAAAGAGTTAGAAGAAAAATCAGGTCTGGACAGTCACCGTGATAAATATTATTTTATTATGGCAGACATTTACCTTAGTAACAGTTTTAGGAACATCTAAGTTGTGTCATTTTTATTTAGCTTGTGTCATTTTTATTAAGTGTGATCTACGGTTGACGAAAACGTAAAAGCTAAAAATGTTAGGGCCTAGGTAACAAGCAACGTATGAATTTGGGTTCACCTTAATTCTTGTCCCTTACAGGTACACGGTCTTCTGAGCCACTTTACTGTTTTAAAAATGCACGTTTGAATTCCTAGACAGGTAGCTATGGATGTAGGTTTTCACATTCCATAACATTTCCACTTCCATTTTTCTCCACAACCCATCCCACTTTTATCAAGGTATCAATTACATGCCATAAAATTCACTGATTCGAGGTGTACCCGTTGGACGAGTTTGGGTAAATGTGCAGAGCTGTGCGTTCACCACCACAGCCAAGCCTAAATACAATTCCACTGCCTAAGAAAGTTTCCTTTCGCTCTATGGCGGTCACTGCCTGAAATCCTTGTAAATTACTCAGCACTCTTGCCTGCAGAGGTGGCCGACTGTCTGCTGCAGATGTGAAGGATTCAAACTACAAGTCAAACCCTATTGCAGTTATAATGGGGAAACACCCCACTTCAACACATGAGAGGGTGAATCCATTTACAACATGCACAAGTTACATTTTCTGGAGGCAAAGCCATCTCACGGTAACTTTTCCGGAATGTTCAAGTGTCCTGTGCGATAGATAACCGGTGACAGGCATGTCCAATCCTCCTCTCTTCTCTACTTCAATTTTACAGACACGCACACATCTTAATTATAGTTAGCATGGAAGGCAGATATGCTTAATTCTCTCCCCCTAGAAGTTCCCGCCCTCCCACTCAAATCAAGGCCAGCCTGCACGCTTTGATCTGCCAGGTTCCCTCACGTCCACCCCAAACCACCTGCCACTCCCCAGTCACTTTGGACAAAGGCCCTTCCCTGCCCCACACAGTTGGGGCTCCCTTTTCTCCACTTTGATGCACAGAGGCTGCCCCATGGACTCCGTTCCTATTCTTTAAGATCTAAATGAAAGGCGACCTTTTTTCGATCAAGCGTTTCCCCGGCTTATTGCCCAAGATAAGCCTTTCTTCTCGTGAACCCCCATAAGGATTTAATCTCTGTGGGTTTGGCCCTAAACTGTACTTGACGTATCTGTATTACTTTAATTTAGTATCACTCCTCTTGGCTAGACTGACAGCACCCACTTCTGTCTTGTCTACCCTGTGTGTCCCGGGTCCTAACAGTGCCTGGCACAAAGCAGGTTTCGGCAAGGGCCCCGTGAGGTAACAGGAAGGAAGCTTTGCGGGGTGGGGGGGGAGGAAGGGGGGAGGAAGGGGGGAGGGAGAGAGGGGGAGGGAGGGAAGGTACAGGACTGGACATCAAAGCAGGCAGACTGATTCTCTTGGGCCTTCTGACCACCCTACATCACAGCCATTGACACTTCTGTTATGGACTGAATGAATGTTTGTGTCCCCTGAAAATTCATGTTAAATCTCAACCCCCAACATGATGGTATTACATGGCTGGGAAATGATTAGGTTGTAAGGGTGGACCCTCATGAGGGGCATTAGTGCCCGTATAAGAGGAGACACAAGAGAGCCTGCTCCCCACCACTCCCCTGCTCTCCACCACGTGAGGACACAGCAAGACGACGGCTGTCTGCCCACCAGGAAAGGGGTCTCACCAGGAACCGAACTGGCCAACACCTTGACCTTGGACTGTGAGAGATAAATGACCATGGCTGAAGTCACCTGGTCTGTGGTAATTGGTCATATATTATTTTCCATTACAGTAGAGGGTAAATAAGCTCCTTCAAGGGAGGTTCTCTGTCTACCTGATACGACTTCGCAGGCTCCAGGGCACCTAACCACACGAATACGATCGGTCATCTGTAAGATAATGGACGATGTCACCCGAAGACCTGTCCACTGAGAATGCAGTTCTTCTTCTGATCTGGAAACCAACCCACACCCTTAGGAGTCCAGCGTGTTGGAGCTGACAGGCCTGGGAGAGGACTCATGTTGCCTCCTCATCTTACCTGAGAGGTGGGCAGCCCCAGCTCCATCTCTGCTTGTGACCATCACACTGCCCCGAATGCTACAGAAACGGGTCCAACGGGCAGATTCAATTAGGGTGACTTGCTCATTAAGGGCAATTTGAACTAACTTGATTTTTCCATAAAACAATGACCATTACAAAAATATTAACTGATTATTGAGAAGCCCCTGGCTGTTTTGAATCTGTTTAGTTTATAGTTCTACAACATCTATTTATCTTATTTCAACATACTTACACCCTCAATGATCAAATGTTTTGAGGTGGCTTACCAGACGAAAACACAACAAGAGCATTAAAATAAACATAGAAACATCCCAACAAGAGATAATATCTTTTTAAAAAGTGGAAAGGCATAAGGGTGAAAAAGCACCACAAAGAGGCATGTCAGGTTTCCCTGGTGGCGCAGTGGTTGAGAGTCTGCCTGTCAATGCAGGAGACACGGGTTCATGCCTCGGTCCAGGAAGATCCCACATGCCGCGGAGTGGCTGGGCCCGTGAGCCTTGGCTGCTGAGCCTACACGTCTGGAGCCTGTGCTCCGCAATGGGAGAGGCCACAACAGTGAGAGGCCCGCGTACCGCAAAAAAAAAAAAAAAAAAAAAAAAGAGGCATGTCATTAGGGTATATGTGCCTCAAATATGACCCTGAGGTTCCTGTCAACCAGAGCAAAATGGGAGGGAGGGTGAGTGGGGGTTATTGGGAAAGAGGGCATGTCTCTATTCTCTGGGGGTGACAAATCTAGTACCAACCTCCACCTAGAGAGCTCCACACACCCGAGAAAGCACAGCATGCCCGCCTCACTGATGTCGCGAGCCTAAGTGACCTGCCCGACCCTGAGCGAGGATTGCAGCGCCCATCTTTTGACTCCTGCCTCCATGCGGCATCACCACATGAGACGTTCAGCAAACCCGTGGGTTCTTCTCCCAAGCAGTTTTATCTTCTCTGCAAAGCACTGCAGAGTATTTCAGATGGCAGTCTACACCTCACAGGGAATTCAGCCCATAGAGCCCCGGGTAGACACCCTTTCTGCAAACGCTGAGCAGAGTGCCCAGCCAGCAGGAGCCAGCGGCCACCAGAATACAAACAGACTTCACAAAGCCACCTGGCAGGGGTGATGATGTCACAGTTAAAAACACTCGTATGGTTTTAAAAAAAATCTAACCACACCAGTCAGAATGGCCATCACGGCTCCCTGACTTCAGCCTATACTGCAAAGCTACAGTCATCAAGACAGTATGGTACTGGCACAAAAAACAGAAACACAGATCAATGGAACAGGACAGAAAGCCCAGAGATAAACCCACGCACCTATGGTCACCTAATCTATGACAAAGGAGGCAAGGATATACAATGGAGAAAAGACAGCCTCTTCAATAAGTGGTGCTGGGAAAACTGGACAGCTACATGTAAAAGAATGAAATTAGAACATTCCCTAACACCATATACAAAAATAAACTCCAAATGGATTAAAAACCTAAATGTAAGGCCAGACACCATGAAACTCTTAAAGGAAAACACAGGAAGAATACTCTTTGACAGAAATCACAGCAAGATCTTTTTTGACCCATCTCCTAGAGTAATGAAAATAAAAACAAAAGTAAACAAATGACACCTAATGAAAGTTTAAAGCTTTTGCACAGCAAAAGAAACCAGAAACAAAACGAAAAGACAACCCACGGAATGGGTTTGCAAACAAAGTGACCAACATCCCACAGAAAATATCTGCAACCCACATAAAATCTTCGCAAACGAAGTGACCGACAAGGGATTAATCTCCAAATATACAAACAGCTCATGCAGTTTAATATCAAAAAAATGAACAACCCAATCAAAAAGTGGGCAGAAGACCTAAATAGACATTTCTCCAAAGAAGACATACAGATAGATGGTCAAGAGTCACATGAAAAGATGCTCGACATCACTAATTATTAGAGAAATGCAAATAAAAACTACAATGAGGTATCACCTAACACCGGTCAGAATGGGCATCATCAAAAAAATCTACAAACAATAAATGCTGCAGAGGGTGTGGAGAAAAGGGAACCCTCTTGCACTGTTGGTGGGAATGTAAATGGATACAGCCACTATGGAGAACAGTATGGAGGTTCCTTAAAAAAGTAAAAATAGAGCTACAATATGACCCAGCAATCCCACTCCTGGGCATATATCTAGAGAAAACCATAATTCAAAAAGAGACATGTACCACAATGTTCACTGCAGCACTATTTACAATAGCCAGGTCCTGGAAGCCACCTAAATGCCCACTGACAGATGAATGGATAAAGAAGATGTGGTACATATATACAATGGAATATTACTCAGCCATAAAAAGGAATGAAATTGGGTCATTTGTAGAAATGTGGATGGACCTAGAGACTGTCATACAGAGTGAAGTAAGTCAGAAAGAGAAAAACAAATATCGTATATTAACACATATATTTGGAATCTATAAAAATGGTACAGATGAACCTATTTGCAAAGCAGAAATAGGGACACAGAAGTAGAGAACAAATGTATGGACACCAAGGGGGGAACGGGAGGTGGGATGAATTGGGAGATTGGGATTAACATATATACAGTATTGATACTATGTATAAAATAGATAATGATTGAGAACCTGCTGTATAGCACAGGGGACTCTACTCAATGCTCTGTGGTGACCTAAATGGGAAGGAAATCCAAAAAAGAGGGGATATATGTACACATATAGCTGATTTACTTTGCTGTACAGCAGAAACTAACACAACAGTGTAAAGCAACTATACCGCAATTAAGGGGGGAAAAAACCCAAACACGTGTACGGTTTGAAAAAAAAAAAAAAACTAACCACACCAGTCAGAATGGCCATCATCAAAAAGTCTACAAATAATAAATGTTGGAGAGGGTGTGGAGAAAAGGGAACCCTCCTGCACTGTTGGTGGGAGTGTAAGTTGGTGCAGCCACTACGGAGAACAGTGTGGAGGTTCCTTAAAAAATTAAAAATACAGCTACTGGGAATTCTCTGGCGGTCCAGTGGTTAGGACTCTGTGCTTCCACTGCAGGCGGCCCAGGTTCAATCCCTGGTCGGAACTAAGATCCTGCAAGCCATGCAGCATGGCCGGAAAAAAAAAAAGAGAGCTACCATATGATCCAGCAATCCCATTCCTGGGCATATATGTCCAGAAAAGAGGAAAACTCTAATTCGAAAAGACACATGCACCCCAGCGTTCACAACAGCATTATTTACAATAGCCAAGGCATGGAAGTAACCTAAATGTCCATCGACAAATAAATGGAATATTATTCAGCCATAAATAAGAATGAAATATTGCCATTTGCAGCAACAGGGATGGACCTAGAGATTATCATACGAAGTAAGTCAGACAGAGAAAGACAAATACCATACGATATCTCTTAATTTGTGGAATCTAAAAAATGATACAAACGAACTTCCTTAAAAAACAGAAGCAGACTCACAGCCACAGAAAACAAACTTATGGTTACCAAAGGGGAAAGAAGGAGAGGAATAAATTAGGAGTTTGGGATTAACATATACACACTACTATAAATAAAACAGACAAACAACAAGGACCTACTGTAGAGCACAGGGAACTATATTCAATACCTTGTAATAACCTATAATGGAAAAGAATCTGAAAAAGAATACATATACATGTACAACCGAATCACTTTGCTGTACACCTAAAACACTGTAAATCAACTATACTTCAATTAAAAAAAAAAACATCTAACCCTAACCAACCATTCGTGTTTGAAAAGCACACAACGCACCTCGGGCATCTATTTGCCACGTAAAGAACAATGATCAAGGAAGGCCCCACTGTCAGCAGGAAGACACAGAAAATGTGAACAGTAATGCACACAAGAAAAAATACAAATGGCTAGATAACAACACACAAAGAAGTTCACCTTTACTAGTCACCAAGGAAATGCTGGTTAAAAATGAAATAGTTGGTCTTCCCTGGTGGCGCAGTGGTTGAGAGTCCGCCTGCCAATGCAGGGGACACGGGTTCGTGCCCCGGTCCAGGAAGATCCCACATGCCGCAGAGCAGCTGGGCCCGTGAGCCATGGCCGCTGAGCCTGTGCGTCCGGAGCCTGTGCTCCGCAACGGGAGAGGCCACAACAGTGAGAGGCCCGCGTACCGCAAAAACAAACAACAAACAAACAAACAAATGAAATAGTTTTGCCTACCAAGTCACAGAATTTTTAAAATGTCTAACATGGACAAGGTTTCGGGAGAAGCAGGACGGGCCTAGGCTGTTGGTGGTGGGCTAAGAAAGGGACCCATCTTATGGAGGGCAACTTGGGGGTATTCTCCAAAAGACTGCCTGGCAATTCCATGTCTAGAATGTTCTCCTAAGGAAATGAGCGTGTAAGAGCACAAATATTTCACCACATATGTTCGCTGTGGTATCACTTCCCACTGTGAAAGACTGGGAACATCCCTACAAGCCCATGGTGGTCCTACTGGGCCACCGTATCTTAGAATGCCAGGCACCACATATGTACAAGGGGAGAAAAAGCTGTTCCTATACAGTACATATCGTGTGATCACATGCGTATCAATGAACATTTGTGCTGAAAAAGGACACAAAGTGGGTACAGTGGTCTCTCTGGATGGTGAGGTTGAGGGCAGTTTTTAATGTCTTCATTCTGCTTTCCGGAATTTCCGTATGTTTTTAATAAAACTGTTCTACTTAGTAAAACAGATTTTTTAAAGAAGGAAATCTTATTAAAGACTATATACCACACCCTAGAAGGCTGTAACCACAGGTAAGTATAAATCCTAGCTCTCAAAAACATATATCAAGCTTATGAAATAAGGAGCCATTTTTTAATTCTGGGAAACTCTGTGGTAAAAGAGATTAAAACATACTTAGAATAGCATAGGATCTCCGTAAATTAAGAGAAAACCATCTGCTTTAAGCATGTCCTTTTAGCACAATGCACGTGACCCCAAATTTTGAAAATACCATCTCAGAATATTGCATGATTGTTACTCAGCTGAACCATATTTCGAAATGATTATTTACTCCATAGGCTTCAGATATTTATTGTACATGAAAATTTACTTTATTCCTATATAAAATGTCTATAATACATATTTATGTGCGCATGTGTATATATACACATACTTGCACGCTCATGTGTATACATATACATGCAGGTGTATACACATATATCTGCAGGTGTGTGTGTCTGTATAAATGTTTCATACCTTCCTAGAATTTCTAGTTATTCTATTTTTAACGGCCTCCAAATATGTGTAAGCGCCCACTGGCTGGACTCTTTAACAAAGTCATTAAATAACACATGGTATGTAAGCTGTACCTGGGAGAACTTCGTCTGTTAGCAGCTGACTTCACCACAGAACAACTAAGTGGGTGTGCTGTCAATGACTGCCATTGCATCAAGAAACCCCTGCAGGGGCTTCCCTGGTGGCGCAGTGGTTGAGAATCTGCCTGCTAATGCAGGGGACACGGGTTCGAGCCTGGTCTGGGAAGATCCCACGTGCCGCGGAGCAACTAGGCCCGTGAGCCACAACTACTGAGCCTACGCGTCTGGAGCCTGTGCTCCGCAACAAGAGAGGCCGCGATAGTGAGAGGCCCGCGCACCGCGATGACGAGCGGCCCCCCGCTTGCCACAACTAGAGAAAGCCCTCGCACAGAAACGAAGACCCAACACAGCAAAAATAAATAAATTAATTAATAAACTCCTACCCCCAACATCTTCTTTAAAAAAAAAAAAAGAAACCCCTGCAGGCAGAAAAATCAAGTCTGCTGCAGAGCTCATTTTATTTATTTACATATGGATCTCAAAGATACTACCCATGTGTGTGTATCTCATATATGTCTTCACTCACATGAATGTTGGTAGCGAATGAATACCACAATACAACCCACTGGCCTGGATGTGTCATGTAAGGGGAATCTGAGTCCCTGGCTTCTCTCCCCGAGAATCAAAAATGATGATAGCTGCAAGGGTCCGTAGAAATCATTTCATCCAAACTCCCGATTTCGTGGATGAAGAAACAGGTCACGTCCACGCAGGTTGGGACCTGGGTCTGCAGTTTCTCAGCCTGGTTAAGAGGTCTTTATATTACACCACCGCCCTGGAAACCCACACTGGAACCCCTTCTCACTGCACTGTTGGTGCACTGGCCCTGGGACGTGACAGCTAATAACAGAAGAGGTTTGGCATCTTATACAGGTCTATATGCAGGCTGTGACGATCTGTAGAACCTTCCAGCATCCATGGTGGTGCAGGAACCCACCAGATTAAAGACCAGCCATACTGCATGCATTAAGAAGCTGTGTGAATCCAGTTACTGAAGCCCCAGTTTGCTTATCGTAAAATGAACATGGTACCCATGTTGTGAGGTCCAAGATATACAGGCGAGAAGCCCTTCTGAATCTTCAGTAATGAACACAAAGGATTCTGCAAGTCTTTCTTCAAAGGTGAAAAACTAAATAATTTTAGGATCTCTTCAGACATCCAGGGATGTCTACAAGCCTCACAGAAATGACTTATCTAACCTGTTGGAGGGAAAGCCCGCTAGAAAACACAAGTGTCTGCTGACCGGGGAGAGATGGGCCGATCCGGTGGACACAAAACACCACCTCTGGCTTCTACTGCTCCCCCACCTAGACCTTCCTAAAATTTAATGCACAGAAGAGGCAAAGAATTCAAGGTAGTGAGAGTAAAGCAAATGCATTCTAAAGGCCACATGAAGTATTAGCTTCCGCAACCTCCAAAACCCAAAGGCAGCTAGGGGAGCAGCCAGTTCACGCCAAACACGCAGCCATCAGCATACATTTACAGGGTTGTCTGTCACCCCAGCCAGGCAGGAGAAGCCTTACCTGACCTGCACAGTCAACACCAATATGTATGGTGATTTCTTTCTTTTTTTTTTTTTTGCCGTACGAGGGCCTCTCACTGTTGTGGCCTCTCCCATTGCGGAGCACGGGCTCCGGACGCGCAGGCTCAGTGGCCATGGCTCACGGGCCCAGCCGCTCCGCGGCATGTGGGATCTTCCCGGACCGGGGCACGAACCCGTGTCCCCTGCATCGGCAGGCGGACTCTCAACCACTGTGCCACCAGGGAAGCCCCTGTATGGTGATTTCTAATACTCCTTTTATAAATGGCTTTTCTGTGTTTTGTTCGTTCATGCATTCATGAATAAAAATCCCCCTGCAAATATTTTTCCCTAAGGGGTATATGTTTGTGGGTATGTGTGTGAGAGAGACAGAGAGAGAAAGTGTGACATGCTTTTTCCACTCGGCTTGACAAAAAGCTGCATAGAGATGTCCAGTTTCCTACCAGCCATCAAATACTTTTCTGCAACATAATCATAAAAAATATTTATAATATACGCCCTCAAAGATTCTGCTTTGCAAGGAAAAGAAATATGTCAACCATTCATCAAACCTGTACCTAATCTTCAGTTATTTTGCGACGTGTTAAAATATCATTTTCCATTCCTTCATTGTGTAAGTCTTCAGACAATGTATACGACAGCAGGTTCTTTCATTATTAATTCTGTCAGGTAGAGTGTCTGAAAACCCTTCTTCAAACCCCTCTGCCTCTACGTTTCACCTAAGCATGACCACTAAGTCATTTCAAGATGACTCCTACCCAAGTGAGTCAGTCAATGCAAGCCCAAACTGTGTGTCAGCGTCTGCATACCACATACATGCAGCCGTTTCCCTGTGAAAATGGCACACTCCCGCCGCACACACAAAAGCCTGCTCTAGTGAAGCAAAACAATTTCAATCGTTTAGAAATATGGCCAAAATTAATAACTTGTTTTATGTATCACAATATAAAAGGCAAAAAAAAAAAAAACAACCCACAGCACATGTACGGTAAAACCCGTAAGAAATGCATGCCTTTAAATTGTCACGACTGCGGAACAAGAATTGCAAAACGCTCAGAACCACCCTGTGCCATTTTCTCCATTTACATTTTTTCATTGCCATCAGCAGGCTATGAGTGAATTTACCCACCAAGCATTTTTTTTCACGACTCAACATGCACACCTGATTTCCCTGCTTTTTTCATTTTGATGTCGCTGACTCACCATTTCTTTCTACATCCACGGTCAAAGCCTCCGTCGTGAGAACGCTCATTTCTCATTGCTATGGAAAAAGAAAAGGCAAAGCAAGGAAGGGTCTTCATGAAACGCTAGCGCCCTCCCGCCAGTCTCCTCGGGGACCCTTCGGCAGGGAAGGCAGGTCTGCGGAGCGCGCCCCACATACCAAGGGCTCCCAGTCACACCAGCTCACCGCCCAGAGCACAGTCCCGAGAGGCACTGCCTTCTAGCTCCAGCGCGCTTTCAGCCAACGGCAGAAACCCAGGCGACCAAAACAGCACGTGTGTACAAGCGCGCGCACACACACACACACACACACACAGAGCACAGGCTCGCGTGCCCACACACACATGCACACGGGCAGAGCGCAGGTGGACTCTGCATGCCGATCTGCATTATCATTCACTTTCAGGCAGAACACCACACGAGAAGCGTGTCTGCAGACCTCCCCCGCTGGCCTCACACCGCCCCGTGAGCTGACCACCTGCTCTTCAAGACAGCGCAACAAAAGGGGCACGAGTCACTGCAAAGCTGGCACACAGCCACGGCGGCAGGAAAGCATCCCTGTCCTGCAGGAGATGCCCCGAGAGGGGACCCAGGCTCTCTTACCGGCTCTCCGCCCGCCGTGAGCACAGCGCCCCAGGGACCCGCTCTGCGGCAGTCCCGGCGTCTGCCTGCCTGTCTGTGCCCGCTGCCTCGTGACGGTCAAGTTCACGCAGCCCCGCCCCCCCCCCAACCCCAGGACTCAAGGCTCCCTTGTGACCTCACTGACGACTCCTGACCTCAGGGGGAAATGTTCCCAAGGCTTCTCTGCCTAAACCCCCAAAGCCCTGCCCTTTTAAAGCCCTAAAGGCACGGGTGTCTTCCTCTTTATAATTTAAAAGAAGGAAATACAGAAAAGCCTACTGCATGAATTTTATGCAGCTTTGCCTGTTTAACTGTGCTAGACCATTGTATGCCGTGTGCAATCCAAGGTTCAATCCCACAACCGTAAGGTCAGATGAAACAATGAAGTTTAAAACAAAACAAAACACTCAATAGCCTATTTTACGTCTTTCTGTATTTGGGGGTTTATTACACACTCAGGAGGAATGTAATCCAAACAGCTAACAAAGTGCTTCCGGAGGTTTTACTGCGTACAAGGCATTCGCTGCAGACCACAAAGGGGTCACAGGCTGACCCTGACTTAGCCAATCCGTCACTTCACAATGATCTGCATTGAAAGTCCCCGCGCCCCACCTCCCCTCCTAAGGCAGCTCCCTCCCCCCTGACGCAGGCAGTGCCCCTCCCACCAGGGTCTCTAACAGCCACGCGGAGAGCCCCGACCCTCCCCAGTCCTGCACTTACCCTCCAGGACGAATTTTCTCTTTTTACCATCTGCTTCAATCAACGTCTTCAAAATTCACTGCCGTTACTTCTGACTCTTGCTCATTTAAACAAGTAACACGTGCTACTTTGCAGTATCTCCCACGTTACCGCTATCTCACCAAGAGTGACTTTTTCATTTTTTCACACCTGCTTGATTTTAAGCACTGCACCGCTGCGGTAGTGTGACACCCATTTAGCATTTAAATGAGTCTGCAAGGAAGGGTGGTGTGGCTATCCCATCATCCAGGGAAGGGAAGTTATTGGCAAGCTTAGGTGGCCTGATGCAAGCACACGGAGAACGAGAGTAAGAATTTGAACCTGTGTCTGCCCCCCCACATCCCACATGCTTTGCACTAGTTTTCATCTCCATGTATTATTCTACCAAGTACAGGATCCCATCCCTAAGAGAGGGTGCCATCCACCCCAGGCCAGCTCCATGCCTGTCTGTACCTCAGAGCACAATGGGAGGCCATCCACGTAACAGGCATCCCGTAAGAGCCTGGTGGCTGATAAGGGATTTCACCCACTTACTGCTCAAGAGGTATGTTCCTGGTGTTTACAAACTGAGTAACTCGAAACATCTCAACACTTGATTTTAGAATGGTTTTAGACGCACAGAAAAATTTCAACGAGAGGAGAATGTTCCCATGTCCCCTACACCCCCGTTTCCCCTACTGTCTACACATGACATGAGTATCTTTGCCATAACTAATGACCCCAATCTTGGTTCATTCATCCTAACTACAGTCTACATTTTATTCAGACTTTCTTCACTCTCGCCTGATAGCCTTCTTGTGTCCCAGGATCCCAGCCAGGACACCACATCGCATTTAGCTGTCACACCGGCTTCACCTCCTCCCACCTGAGCGACAGCTTCTCAGAGTGTCCTTGTTTTCCATGCCCTCCACAGCTTTGAGGAGCACCGTGCAGGCATTTTTGCAGAATGCCTCTCAGCTGGGATGTGTCTGATGTTTTTGTCATGATTACCCTGGAGTTATGGACGTGGAGGGCAGGCCGCAGGAGGTGAATGCCCTGCTTACCGTACAATACCAAGGATCACGCCGTCAACACAACAGTCTGCTGACTGGTGGGCAGGGTTAGGTACAGCGTGCATCAGCTTCTCCTCGGTCACGTGACTTTCACCCCACCTTTTCACCCTGCCCTGTGTGGAAGAACGTTACCATATGGAGCCCGTATTACAGGAATAAAGGGCTCTGACCCACCCCCTTGAGGGCGGAGGATCTACAGAGATCTGGAATTTTTCGGCACAGGTTTGTCTCTTCTCCCCCACGTATTAATATACCCAATCATTTACGTCTATCAGTGTGGACTCAGGGATACTTTACACACTGGGTTACAGTCCTGCACGACTTTATCTCACTGCAGCTTTGGTCATGCCTAACTCTAAGTGGACCCCTGTGTCCCTCTGGCATAGCCTCATTGTTACACGGTTTTTTATTTTTTGTGTTTGTTTGAATACTTCCTTACTTTGAGGGCACAAGACACTCCATACTCGTTTTGCATACACCCTGCCCCAGCTCCAGCATCAGCCGTACCTCCAAGGAGCCCTGCGTCCTTCTCATGGAGAAGTGTACTAGAAACCAGAATCTGGGTGCTGCTTTTGCTCTAGGAATCCATTTTTAAAGGAGACTCTCTATGAACAATGTGTAAAGGGGAAGCACTTTTATAATATTAAGGTTTATCATTGGGTTTTCATATATCCGTGTTTCCTAGAACAAGGCGTAATTATCGGGGCGTATAAGATGCTCAAAGCCTACGCTGTGTTGATGCCGTTAGGACTGTACATCGTAAATACTTGTAAAAAGTTGAATACAAATGTGCCTTTACTTGATATAGTACATTCATGTCCTTGAGAAAGTCCACAAATAAGAAGGGAACAGAACATGACAGGCACCCTGGCACACTGAAATGCCCAAAGAACGCCTCCTCATAGCCGCTGGGGCAAGCCTGCTGAAGCCTCAACCCTTCCCCAAGTCACTTCACCTGAACTGAGCTCGTATAGTCCAAGGATGCCAATGCTCCAAGTCAGAGTATCACAAAGGAGCCCGAGCTTAACAGCATCCTTCCCTCTCCACACGCTCGTGCTGTGAACGGGCCACAGCGAAGCCAACCAAGCCAGAGAGACCAGTAAAATGAAAATGGCAAGAGAAAGGGACATCATGTTGCAGAGAAGCATGCAAGAAGCCTCTCTGGAAACATCCAGACAGTTGACCATGCAGGCCTCACCTCCCCGTCTGGGAAGCGCACTCACTGAAGGCCAATCTCTTACGTCCCTTGGCCAAATCCCAGGGCTGGCAAACCTTCTCTGTCCAGTCTTATGGGAGTACAGCCACACCCACCTCTTTATGGACTGTCCACGGCTGCTCCCGGGCTACAAGGGCAGAGACGTCAGCACAGCAGGAACACTGAGTTCCTTAACGCCAAAAGTACTCACCATCTGATCCTTTGCGAAGTCTGAGCTAGAGCCGCGATGCTCAGACTTGAGTAACGCGCGGCCTCGTTTTAAATTTTAAAAACTTTTCTTCTTGTGGATTCTCGGCACCGACCAGATTTTAAAAATTGAGATGAGGTTCGCATACCCTGAAATTCACCCTTTGGAAGCGTATGATTTAGTAGCTTTCGGTAAATTCACAGAGTTGTGCATCTGTCACCACTGTCTAATTCCAAATCGTTTCCCTCACCCGCAAAGAGCTCCACACCCGCTGGCAGTGACTGCCTTTCCCTCGGGCCTTCATTGCTGTTAGCCACCCATCTCCCTTCTGTCTCTACGGATCTACCTGCTCTGGGCAGCATACACGCACCAGAATCACGCAACGTGTGGCTTTTTATTATATTGTTAAATGTGTCTAAATATATTTTCCTTATTTTTATAGCTCACAGACTATAAAACACAACAGATTTGCAAGGGACGTGGGAAAAGAACTATAAAGCCAACGTGACTTTAATGGCTTTGCTGGGAATGAACTCTTCCTCTCGTGGCTCCGGACACCCCACTTCTCGTGGGTTCAGCGACCCTGGGTTCCCAGATGCCACGAAAGGACTCATCACTCGTCTCCGGACAGACAGGACCCAGAGCTCTGCTGGCATGGCACCCTGATGACTTGTCCCTTGTCTCGGCGGGACAGCTGGGGTCACGTGTGAGCCTGGACTCATGCTCTCCTCCCTGCATGGGACAGCAACCTCATTACCTCGGACAGCGGGGCTCCCCCCACACACAAGGCACGACCGTGCACACCATCCAGCATATCCTGGTAAGAAGGTTAAGGTTCACATGGAAATAAAGACACAAAAGATTCAACTCGAAAGGAGCACAGGCACATCTTCCAGGAACCCATGTGCTCCAAGTGCTGCATCTGAGAAAACCTCAAGGCCATGCACCTTCCCGGCTAGCGCCCTCTCACTGCCCACGCCACTGTCTTCCTCCTTCACCTTCCTGTCCTCTGACTCCAGCTGCTGGTGGAGGTGGTGTGACCTCCGCAGGGCCAGGGGAGAGCAGGTGGCTGCCTGGGGGTGCCGAGGGGATACACCGACTCCTCGGTTTCGCGCACGTTTCACGTCCACTCGGAAATATTTTAATGCATCTTACGCCGCTTAAGAGGCAAATCGCAGAACCATTCTTTTTTATTTTCAGTGTGTGGACCTTCAGAAAGTTTATGAGAAAACTGATTTTTGGGACTAGCTGTAGGCGTCTCACCACCACTTAACACACTGAGTACGAGGAAATCAACTCTGACAGCCAAGGGTCCACCTCACCTCTGACTGAGGGCAGCCGTGTATAAGATACGGTCTAACTCTAGAGAGGGTGTCACTTCAAATTGAACCTTAAAAATAAGCCCACTTCACTGGGACCTCCCTGGTGGCACAGTGGTTAAGAATCCGCCTGCCGATGCAGGGGACACGGGTTCGAGCCCTTGTCTGGGAAGATCCCACGTGCCGCGGAGCAACTAAGCCCGTGTGCCACAACTACAGAGCCTGTGCTCTAGAGCCCACGAGCCATAACTACTGAGCCCGCTCGCCTAGAGCCCATGCTCCACAACGAGAGAAGCCACCGCAATGAGAAGCCCGCGTGCTCCACAACAGAGTAGCCCCCGCTCTCTGCAACTAGAGAAAGCCTGCATGCAGCAACAAAGACCCACGCAGCCAAAAATAAAATTTAAAAATTGTTAAGAAAAGGAAAATGCAAAGTAGAAAGGGGGAGAGGGGGGGAGAAAAATAATAAACCCACTTCAGGAGTGACCACTCAGGGGTCCAAGGTCTCCTTTTGGGGTGATGAAAATCTTCTGGAACTAGACGGTGGTGATGGATGCCTAATGCTGGGAATGTATTAAGTGTTACTGAATCATATACACTCAAATGGTTAACTTTACATTATGTGGATCCCATCACAATTTTAAAATAAATAAAATCTTTTCAGCCCCATTTCAAAAAAAGCATAAGTTACTTATTTTTTATTTTATGTTTTTAAACTTTTATGTTGGAGTCTAGTGGAATAACAATGTTGCATTAGTTTCAGGTGTATAGCAAAGTGATTAAGTTATATCTACTCCTTTTCCAAATTGTTTTCCCATTTACATTGTTACATAATATTGAGCAGAGCTCCGTTTTACCCAGTAGGCCCGTGTTGGTTATCCATTTTAAATATAGCAGCATAAGTTACTTTGAGTAACTTAAAAATTAAAGCAAGTCATTTACAGGAACCTCACAAACAGCAGCCAACGTGACCCCACATACAGACACCTACAAAGCCTGTGAGTCCCAAGGGACGGAGGTCAAACTGGACAGATGTCCGGTCCTCGAAGCCATCTCATCAGGGAGCCTGACCTCAGTGGGCCCGAGACTCACTGCCCACTGGTGTTCTCCAGACACTGATTTCAGAGTTCTAATATAAAATGCCGACACAGACAGAAAGGAACACAGGAGAAACCTGCTGCAGTTAAGCGGCCTCGTCCTCGCCCAAGAGAGAGAAGCCTGCGTCTGGCACCTGGTCTCCAAAGTTCCCGAACATTGCTCACGAAGGCCTGGGGAGAGGCAGGTGTGAGAAGGATACGTGGCCTCATCCACGACCCTCCCAGGCATCAGGGATGCCCTCGATCATCTCTGTGGAGCAAGTTTTCATCCTAACGTGGCTCTGCCATGTCCACTGCTGCAACGAAGCGCCACCTCGTTACCACCCTGCAACAATGCTACGGTGCCTCTCACAGGCCGTACCTTCCACAGGGGAGGAACCACAAGTCGGTGTTCACAGATCACGGATGAGACGCGCTCATGTTCCCAACACGGATTCACCACACAGCCTGGATTAAGACATGCGACTTCACCCATTAATGAATGGTATGAAAGTCGACTACGTGAGGATTAGGTAGGGTGCCACACTCGGTCCCATCAGAAGAAACAGGGATCAGAGACCTGGTCCTTGACAGTTCGGTTCTTTTGCTCAGGCTTAGCTGCCCCGCGGCACGTGGGATCTTAGCTCCCCAAACAGGGATCAAACCTGCATTCCCTGCGTTGGGAGGCGGATTCTTAACCACTGGACCACCAGGGAAGTCCCGACAATTCGGTTCTTGAGCCAAGAGGAAAGCACTTGAATGAGACAATGAGCCAGAAGAGTCTAGAAGAACTTAAAGGCAGCAAAGATCGTCTCAAAAGCAGTCAGAGGAGACTTTGCCGACACCTCTGCCACCGTGAAGAGCATTCATGTAAGGTGTACTTAAACCCATATGGCCGCCTTCCAGGTCATCCCAGCCCTAAACCATGGTACGCTGACTTAAAACACGGCATCGAGCAAGGAAGCATGGGTGAAAGGATCAAAAGGAGATCATGAGTGTCAGTGTGTTCTTGTGGATTTCTGGAGAAAGGCAAAAACACCAAAGAGTCCCTGTATGTGCAAGTTCGACCACAGGCAACTGATAAGGGTTTGAGCTTTTTTTTTTTTTTTTTGGGGTTGCATTGGGTCTTTGTTGCTACACACGGGCTTTCTCTAGCTGCGGCGAGCAGGGGCTACTCTTCCTTGCGGTGCGTGGGCTTCTCAATGCGGTGGCTTCTCTTGTTGTGGAGCATAACTCTAGGTGCGCGGGCTTCAGCAGTTGCAGCACGCAGGCTCAGTAGTTGTGGCCCATGGGCTTAGTTGCTCTGACCTGTGTCCCCTGCCTTGGCAGGTGGATTCTTAACCACTGCACCACCAGGGACGTCCCAAGGGTCTGAGCTTGGAAGACAGGAGTCCACTGAGAAGAAAGGAGACCAGAGGATAAGAGAGCAAAGGATCCTGTCAAACAGCTGCGGAAGTCTCTCCATCCAAGAAGAGGGGCCGTGGACTCTTGGCTTTTCCCTCCCTAACCCTCGCCCCCAACAAAGGACTCGCATGCAGCCACCGGGGCAATCAGCTGATGTGTGTCAGAACCCTCTCAGAGGGCAGAAGCTGCCGTCACAAGCGGGGTCTGTGGAGGACCGCTTCCCCGCCGCGTCTGGAACTCGGATGCCTGGGTCCAGTCTCCATCGCTGTCCCTCAGCGCCGCAGTGGTTAACATGTCGGCACGGTCTCTGCCCACACCTCACTGCTCCGTGGACCTGGCTCCCTGGCCTCACTTTCTGCTCCGGGGCCCCAAGCCCTGGGACCCTCAAACCACGGCCTAACAACGCGTCCTTCAGAATAACGTGAAGTCACGAGACCAAACCAGCATGTGAACAAATCTGCTGTGCCTTGTCCTGACTCTGCTTTTCCTGAAGCCACACAGGTATAAACACAAGGGGAAAGTGTAGTTACAAACCAAGACGTAAAAACACACCACTGGAGCCCGGGCCCAGGGTCTTCTGACAGCCGTTGCTCTTCATCTCTGGGAGGATGGAGGTTTGTGTCTGAGCAAGGGCTCTGGGCACAGGAGACAGTGCACTGCCCGAAAGGAAGCTGTGCCGATGCCGGGCTCCACCCCAGAAAACTTCCAAGCTTGAGTTTCACCTTGTGACCATGCCAGCGTGGGCTTCCTAAGTATCCAGCACAGCAGTTCAGAATGGAAAGCTTCAACTGCCCCTTAGCTAACTGAAGGCCAGGAGAAGTAAACGTCTCCCCCAAAGCAACAAATGAGGGGTGCAGCTCGGATGGCAACGCTCTCACTCTGAAACCTACTTGCGAGCAGCCTGTGGAGTAAATGGAAATCAGTCTTGACATCAAGCTCTGTACCGCAAATCACATCTCAGGGCAAACGTACAGGAAGGTGACCCTCAGGTGGGCTTAGCTTGTTGATGAATTTCACATGAAATGAAAGAGCTTGATTTCATACAGACTCCACCTTCTGGCTGTTAGTGGGATTTAGGATTTATTCTTATTCTCCCCCGGCCCCTCCTCTCCCATCCGTCCCAACAAAATACAAGCCTGCAGGTCAGAGCCAGTCCGCTGGCGGCAGCTCCTATGGGGGCAGAAATGGCCGGGACGAGGCCGGGGAGTGGGAACCTGCCAGTGGCCACAGCCTCCCAGGCTCTTCCCCTACAAAACCTGTGTGCAGAACCCCCCAGACCCAGTCCTCTAGAAGACCCTCACGTGTGAGGGGCACGAACCCCATGTGGTAAAACTTAGCTTTCTTACAAGGCTTAAAACATGACACTGGGGCTTCCCTGGTGGCGCAGTGGTTGAGAATCTGCCTGCCAATGCAGGGGACACGGGTTCGAGCCCTGGTCTGGGAGGATCCCACATGCCGCGGAGCAACTAGGCCCGTGAGCCACAACTACTGAGCCTGCGCATCTGGAGCCGCGCAACAAGAGAGGCCGCGACAGTGAGAGGCCCGCGCGCCGCGATGAAGAGTGGCCCCCGCTCGCCACAACTAGAGAAAGCCCTCGCACAGAAACGAAGACCTAACACAGCCAAAAATAAATAAATAAATAAATTAAAAAAATAAAAAAACATGACACTGGCCAACAAGTCCACGTACCAAATTTGAGATGTTGATGACTTCCCTCTAACGGGCAAGGAAAGCCCGCTTCGGGTACTGTCATGTATACTAAAATCGTCAATACAGTTTCAGCAAGCACGTCATGCCAACATGGAAGCACTATTCCCCACGATCCAGAAGGAGCACAGAGCCCCACCTCCACCCTGCCCAGGGTCCACCAGCCGTCCAGGCAGGGAGAGAGCAGCCAGCAAGGGGGCAGCTCCACGAGACGCGGCAGAGGGGGCACCGGAGCCCCCTGGTCCCCATACGCTGTTTACAGGGCGATGGGAGCCTGCTCAGAAAACCACTCTTAGAAAGGGAATTCCCCACCAGAGGGTGTGTGCAACTCCATGCCGGCAACAGCCCTCCAAAGAGGCTTCACTGTTTGCCCCCCTTCATCAGCTGCTCGCTAGGATGGCAGCTCCTTCATTTTAAATACTAGGTGTGACCTTGTCTGGACAACGATGAAAGGACACTTCCTGAGAGAGTGGACGCAGCAGAAAGTAGACCACTTCATACCTTGAAGTCCTAACCCCCCCGGACTTCAGAAGCTGATGGAATGAAGCTCTTTCGAGAGGTGATTCAGGCAAAACGAGGGCACGGGGGTGGACCCTAATCCAGTCTGGCTGGTGTCCTTCCAAGAAGACATCAGGACAGAGACACACACAGAGGGAAGACCAGGTGAGGACACAGGGAGGAGGCGGCCGCCTGCAAGACACCGAGAGAGGCCCTGGGAGAAACCCACCCTGCCAGCGCCTGGAGCTTAGACTCGGGCCTCCAGAGCCTTGAGAAAATCACTGTCTGTTGCTGATGCCGCCCAGACCCTGGCAGTTTGTTACAGCAGCCCAAGCAAACTGCTACACCGAGCTTTCAAGGTCCCCGCGACACTGGGGTTAGGGAGCAGACGGCCGTTAGTCAGGACACCTGAGCTTGGAGATCTGGTGCAAAACCTCCAAAAACAGTGGGCGCTGGCTCTAGAAACGTGATGGGTGAGGACGCCGCTCCCATGAGAACACAGCCGGAGGCAAGCAAACACGGCTAGATCTCCTCCCGAGGGCCTGGGTCCTGCTCAAACACCACGTGTCTTGCCCACAACCCCCAGGCAGGAGTCGCCTCATCCTCGTCCCTCCGGAGATTGTGAACCATCCCGTAACTTTTCACAAAGATGAGAATTACGCGTCATCGCTTCATTGCTGAGTGTCGGTGTCTCTCCTTCCCTCCTATGCTGGGAGGTCCTCTGGGGCAGAACCTCTGTCCTGCTTTATCTAGAACACAGACTCCTGAAGCTCACAAAAATGCTCTCAACTCGATTTGCTGCATAATTTTCTCTTGAGGCTCTTCTGCATCCCAACAGACACAACAAAAGCCAGTTTTCATTATCACGTTCCAGTTAACAGATCAGCAATTCGATTTCTTTACACAGATATGTTACATGAATTTATGCAAAACACTGGGCATCTTTAAATCTCTGCATTATAGATTTGGTGTTGGTGAGCAAAGGACAGTCCCTTGCCTGCATTTTCATTTCTTGGGTTCTCCCATTTAATGTCTCAAGGGCACTCTTTCTCACTGATACTTCAGAAGATAAACATTTTCTCAAAAAAACGCCTCTTCGACATCCCTAATCTAGGATTTCACTGAGCCTCACCACTCTTTAAAAGCACACACAATGACTCTGAAAATTGCTGGGTTTGTAGCTCAAAACCAGAAAGCTTCTGGAACTCGTTCCTTCAGAGTGGTTACGCAGCCTGCCAGCAGACACAGCTGTGAAACAGGCAGCGTGTGGTCGCTCCCCCGTTCCTCTTGACCCTTTCGCTGCTGACAGTACCGTTACAACACACACACACACACACACACACACATTATGTACATTATAAGTCATTTGTTATGACTCTTCACAGCAGGAGAGCTGAACTCCAACCAGCACATGCATGTCTCTCTGCAGGATAAATGCCCGAGGCCTCCGTGCAGGAGCGAAGCCTGAGCCCGAGTGTGCGGGGAGCATCCTCACCGCACTGCACTGCACTACCACAGCACGCGCTCTCACGACTGCAGCAGGGCCCGGAAGTGGCTCTGATGAAGATGACAGCTGGCACTTGCCACGTGACCTGCTCGCAATCCAGAGCCATAAAGCTCTACACTGTGCCGCTCAGACGCAGCTCAGCTCTGTACGTGTATTATTCACGGACCTTCCTCTCTCACCCAGGGCTTTCTGGTCTTGGCCGTGCACACTGGTAACTGCAACCACGTCCTACATATGCACACACAGCCCACCATGCCTGCTCCCTCAGAGCCACCGACACTCTTGTGCAAGCCTAGAAGCACTCAGCTTACAGCCAAATGAAGTAAAACGCCGTTATGTAAGGCTCTCAAAAGCAAGCATTTACATCGGTCATCTCCGGGACAGAATCTTCAATTCTGAGGTTGGTGTTTAATGTGAGTAGCACGCCAACTCCCAGAGATGCTCAAGGAACAGAAAAATATGCACTCAGCGACCCTATTGTGTACCAATTTGCTTCCATTCTTCCATCGGCCCTTTTAAAATAAGGCCGTACCCCAGTTCCTGCAGTGACCTACACTGCCCTCTCCTGCCCTCTTCACGGATGAGGGTCCAGACGACCGTATTTCACCTAAATTCCACCCTCACTACAGTGACACAGCTACACTGGCCACACTTGAGAATCAGGGCACATGACAGTGTAACAGTGCTGCCGTGCCGTTCTTTCAGATGCTCTGATGCCCTCTTGGGGAGCCAACCGACTTGATTTCTATTTTAAAGCTCAAAATTAAGTCATTCAATAAGGCCAATTGAGAAAGGCTTGCCTTAGTCCTTTGACTAACAATCCTTCCAGACAATTTGGATTTCCAGACCCAGCAACCCAGCTGTGCCCTCGATGTTAAAGCGTCCCGTCTGGATAAAGCATGTCATTCAAGCCCACTACACTGGGTTTCTCGTTCTGTGAACATAAAGAACTTGACTGTACGGAAAACACAGCAGCTGTTTTAAGAACCAAAAATGCCACGATGGCGTTCAGAGCGTCCCCGCCCTGGGGATGCTTCTCCCGCCGGCAGTGGTGTAGGGCTGAGGGCTTGGTCCTGGGGACGCTGGAAGTTGAACCTGGTTAGTGGCCCCTTCAGGACTGGCGGAAACCAGATACCCAAGCACTCACCCACCGTAATGCAGCCCACCTCAAGATGACTTCTTAGTAACCCCAAGTGCAGAGTCTCCTACCTTGGGGTGGGGCATCCCTCCTCGGCCTGGACTGAGGAAGAAAGCTCTCTGCGCGCACCGGGGTCCTCTGTTTGCCGTCGCACTTCCACAGAAGCTTCCTGCCAAGGGTGGCACAAGGAGACACCCGGTCATCAAGCTGCCGCCTCCGAGACCTCTGTGATCACGAACCCTTCATTGTGGGTTCGCCCTGTGAGCCCGCACCACGAAGGCAGTGACGCCGCCTGCCGTCAGCCGGCCACAGGACCCGCGAGCCCGGCTCTCCAAAGCGTCTCATCAAAATGACTCAACAAGACCGTGCGTTCGTTCCCCTTTGGCTCTGGGCAGGAAGCAAAACTGCTACGTGAGGGTCATAAACCTGTGTTGACACACTGGCCCCCAAACCCTAATCAAACCAAACCCAGCTGGTCACGGCTCCCTGCAGCGAAACCTCAAGCCCCGGGACCTGGAGTCTGGGAGCCTTGTTTCTTGACCGAGCAAGCATGGAATTCTCAGAGGTCACAGTGCACGGGGCATGGGCACGCGGTCGCGGTGTTTGCAGGCCTTTCTGCACCAGGGGCCCACACAGAAACCTGCACCTCTCTCCACACGCAGATGTTCATTATTGTGTAACAAACCGATGACTGGTTTTTCTTAAAAGAACCTCCATCTGATGCTGCAGGAAACCTGTTCTTTGAAATGTACAAATGCAGATGGAAGGGGAAACAAAGCAGAGAGAGTGAGAGAGGAAGACTGACTATGGGCTCTGAGGTATGGATACAAATATGCAGCTTTACAGAAAGCTTCCCATCAACTTTCACCATCAAAACTCCTACTTAGGGCTTCCCTGGTGGCGCAGTGGTTGAGAGTCCGCCTGCCGATGCAGGGGACACGGGTTCGTGCCCCTATCCCGGAAGATCCCACATGCCGCGCAGCGGCTGGGCCCGCGAGCCATGGCCGCGGAGCCTGTGTGTCCGGAGCCTGTGCTCCGCAACGGGAGAGGCCACAGCAGTGAGAGGCCCGCGTACAGCAAAAAAAAAAAAAAAAAAAAAAAAAAACTCCTACTTATGGGCTTCCCTGGTGGCGCAGTGGTTGAGAGTCCGCCTGCCGATGCAGGGGACACGGGTTCGTGCCCCGATCCAGGAAGATCCCACATGCCGCAGAGCGGCTGGGCCCGTGAGCCATGGCCGCTGAGCCTGCGCTCCGCAACGGGAGAGGCCACAGCAGTGAGAAGCCCGTGTAACCGCAAAAAAAAAAAAAAAAAAAAACTCCTACTTAAAAAAAAAAAAGTGAAATAGTTTAACGCACCGCATTTTCCATTACATTTGCCCCAGAACAACTTTTAAAAATATTTGACCAAAAAAAGGGACTAAGAAGAATACTAATAGCATCAAGTAACATCAATGTTTGAAACTCTCTCTTGTGTTGTCTTAGGCCTTGCTATAAAGCACCGCTTGTAATTTCAGAGGAGAGCTTGCCATTTTCTATCATCTCCCCCAATTTCTTCCCTTTGTATCAAGGGCAAGATAATCAAAGGGAAAGACCGCTTTGGCGACAGCTGACGAGGAGGCTGGGAACTCGAGATGTGGGTGCAAACAGGGCACTCGCAATTGTCATGGGTGTATCCACTTTGTCCCCAGGTGCTGATACTAGAAAAGCTGGTGCACAGAAACGCTCAGACAGCTGGACACAAGTCACAGGAGCTGATACTAGAAAAGCTGGTGCACGGAAATGCTCAGACAGCTGGACACGTGTCACAGCGGCAATGGGCCATGATACTCTGGGGCTGTCCTATATACGTGCCTTAAGATGGAATTACGGAGGCTCTGTGCTGGCTCCCTGCAGGACGCTTACCTGCTTGTAGAGGTCGGTCGACGGCGACGACCGGGACCTTCCGTGGATGTACTGTGGCCTCTCGCGCTGGTCCAGACCCACGTCCAGGATGTTGTCTGCCGAGTGGTACCTCCCAGAACTCCTGGCTTCCGGGGCTTTCCTCTGTTCCCTCCAGGAGGCTTGATACTCTGCAAAGGTTCCCAGCCTCTGAGGCGGGTCTGATCTCCCCATCTCTCCCTCCTTGCCGGGGCCCGCTGTCCAAGGCCTCTCCGGCTTCTCCTTGGGGAGCCCACAGGGTGCCGGCCTCAGCCCCGGCCGCTGGCCTACGGGCTTGCTGGTTTCCTCAAAAAACTTCCACCTGTCGGCAAAGGTGCGCACGGTCTCGTCGGGAGGTGCGGGGCCCTGGCGCGGGCGGTCATCCCCCGCGAGCCCCACCTCGTTCATCTTCTCGGGCTCGGAGTAGGACTTCAGTTTCTGCTCAGCCGTGAAGCGCCTCCGGCCTGCGATGCGCGGGGCGTGCAGCGCGCCGCCGGCGCTCGAGGGCAGCCTGGCCGGTGCTGCTTCCCAGACGCGAGGGAGGGTGTCGGGGTCCGACGGGCTGGGCTCCAGGTCGCGGCGCCTAAACGACGTGGCCCTCAGGACGCGGGCCTGCGCCTCCTTCAGGTGGTCCTTATAGGTGCTGGAGAAGGCGGCTTCCAGGGCGCCCCCTGCCGGCTGCACCCCCCAGCCGCGCGCCTCTGCCTCGGCGGCGGCCTCCTCCTCCTCCGCGGCGCCGGCCAGGGTTGCCGTGCTCCGGCTCTTCTGCAGCCTGGCTCGCCGCAGCTGGATCTCGTTCCTCAGGGTGGTGGCGAAGCGGTCGCTCCTCCGTATGGGTTTGCCCGCCGGGGCCTCGGGCGGGGTCCTCTCCGGGGCGCCCTCGTGGCCGGCCTCGGGCCGGCGCACCCCTTCCTGGGTCAGCGAGTGCAGCATGGGCGTCTGCAGGGGGCAGATCTCGCCGCCCCCGTGGGCCCACGCGAAGCCGCCTGCGACCCTCTTCACACTCGCTGTTTCCACGAGGCCGGCCCCGGGCGGTTCCTCGGCTCCCTCGCAGTGGCCCCCGGCCTCCCTGTCCGCCGGCGCCACCTTCCCCCTTTGCCGGGCGCCCTCGAGCCGGGGCGGGTAGCAGCGGGGCTGCGCGGCCGGGGCGCCCCCCTGCGGGCCGCGCCTAGAGGTCACGCAGTAGTAGCGGCTCTGCACGCCACAGTCCCCCTTCTGGTCGCCAGCGCTGGGCCGCCCCACCGGAGCGGGGCTGTCATCCGGGAAGCGCTCGGCAGGCGGCTGCTCCTTGAGCCACGTGGCCGCGCTGGGCCCCTCGTGAAAGAAGGGGCTCTCGTCACTGGAATGGCGCGGGTGCTGGCACGCGGGCAAAGGCTGCGGGCAGCGCACGTCCGTGCTGGACAGGGAGGCCTGGAGCCGGCTGGGGGCCCCCGGGAGGGCCCTGGCCCCGCTGTCGCAGGGCGGCCACCCGCAGTCCAGGGGCACAGCCGGCGCACAGCCCGAGCTGCCGGCTCTCCTCCCGTCGCCCAGGCGCGCTGGTCTCTGCGGCTGATCAGCCGCTTCCGGTCTCCAGTCGCTGTGGTACTGAGCGCGGGTCAGGCCCGGAGGGTGCTGCGTGGTGGCCGCCTCTGAGAATGGGGGGCCCTGGGTCTTCTCGTGGCTCTTGGTGGCCGCAAAGCTGTCACTGCGGAGAGGGGGAGGGGGCGGAGGAGGGGACGAAGAGGCCTTCTTCTTATCGGGCACATACCAGACCGGCCCCAAACTGGACCTCCCGGAAGCAGCTAGCTTGGGCTCAGGACTGTCCTCGGGCCTGGGGCTCCTGCTGCTATCACAGGGGACCCTGGGGGGGAAGCCCCCGAGCCTCTCGTCCACACACTGAGGGTCGCCGGCAGCCAGGCCCTGCCGGTCGCTGCCTCCGGTGGAGGCCTCCCAAAGGCCCACTTTGTAGAGGATGTTCTCGGCAGAGGAGGCATCCGCCTTGGGCAAGGTGTGGTCAGGCGTGCTGGAGCTGGTGGAAAAGGAGCCGTACGCGGAGTCCCGCTTGCTCGGGCCGCCCAGGTGGTCGATGCTGCTGTTGGACTTGGCAGCCGAGAGGCGCCCAGATGGGTAGGACTGGGCAGGCTGGTCCAGGCTGTCCACGCTCCCCAGGGAGCTGAAGTGGTCAGAGGCGCGCTGCAGATGTGTCTGCTCCCACAGGCCGCTCGACAGGTCCTGGGACGAGGAGCTAGGAAACGAGAACCACAGGCAACAGTGTGCTTTAGAGTCACGTTGCAGCAAAGGGCAAGATGAGACTATGCACGTAGGAGCGGCTGGCCCTGGGCAGAAGGCAACCACTCTTCCTGCAGCAAGACCCCTGGGTGCGGCGCATCTAAGTTTTCCCATGTCAAAGAGCAGATCTCCGAGGGCAGGCTGAAAGGGCCGAGCCCTACCCACAGGATGCTGTCCCCAAACAGAAAACCTTCCACGCTGCGGTACATCTCTCAGCTCGACACCCACAGGCTGGACCAGGCAGCAGCAGGCAATGCCCCTGTGAACACCTTGATCCTCAATCACTGGTTCAGTGTCGCAGATAGCAAACCGCAGCCCATGGGCTAAGGACAGCTTTTAGAGTTTTTTAATGGGGGCGGGGCGGGGCACGGAATCAAAAGAGTTCTTCCTGATGCATGAAAATGACACAAAATTCCGATTTCAGTGCTCATAACCCAAGTCTGACGGGAACTCGGTCATGGCTGTGTGCTTTGCTCCCAAGGGCAGAGCTGCACAGCGGCGGCAGACACCGGCCCACCAGCCTGAGGTATCAATCTTGTCTGGCCCCCTGCAAGACGAGTTTGTGGACCCCTGGTTGAGTGCAGGAAACGATTCATACTACGGACTGCTAACACAAAGAAAGCCATCAAAAGAGAATGATCTTGGGCTTTCCTGGTGTCACAGTGGTTGGGAGTCTGCCTGCCAACGCAGGAGACACGGGTTCATGCCCCGGTCCGGGAGGATCCCACATGCCACGGAGCGGCTGGGCCCGTGAGCCATGGCTGCCGGGCCTGTGCTCCACAACGGGAGAGGCCACAGCGGAGAGACGCCCGCGTACCGCAAAAAAAAAAAAAAGAGAATGATCTTCAACTTAGAAAGGCAAGTTCAGAGATCACATGACTTTTCCAAACCCAGATATTAAATCACAGGCATACCTCATTTTGAAATGAGGTATGCCTGTGATTTAATGAAAGCTCAGATGATGATTAGCATTTTTTTAGCAATAAAGTATTTTAAGACTAACGTATGTACTTTTTTTTTAGACATAGTGCTACTACTGCACACTTAAAGCTCTCAATAATGAAACTATTTATCCAGGCATGTTAAGTGCTTTCATTAAAGCTCAAGAAAGCTGGAACATTCACACTTCCAAGAAAAAAACTGGCTGCTTGAGGTTCGAGGAGAACCGGGATGAGAAAAAGAAAGTGTGACCCAGGCAAGGACACAAAAGTGTGAGCTAGCTAAGTCACGTGAGGGAGGCAATGACCATTCAACGCCACGACCTCAGAGGACAGACCAGGTACCCTTCGCAGAAATGGAGCATGTTCTTCCCCATCCTCCCAGCAGTGTTCCTGAGGGGACTTTTCCAGGAGATTCTAAGTCCAAGCAGATATAAACAAAGCTAAGCACTTCTTCCACAGGGCGTATGTGTTTCTTTAATCAAGAAACCGCCAAATGGACTTAATGAAATATAAGGCCCACTTTTTACTTAAGTTTTACCACACGGAGGAGAATCTGGTTTTTCAAAAATACCCTGGACTCCCAACTATTATAATCTCTTA